>NC_041400.2:174560511-174673011 GCF_900747795.2 Erpetoichthys calabaricus | reverse complement strand
GTCCCCTAATTCCTCCAGTCTGTGTATTTTAAACCACCTCAGGGGTTTCAGTGAGAGAGCAAAAGATACTGAACAAAAGACTCGACGCTGAGAGAAAATAAAAAGCTAAAGTTGCTGTTATCCATTCAGGAGCTCAGTAGCACAAGGTAACTGAAGCTGGGAGCAGGTAACTGAAGCAGTGGAGACACACAGACACACACACCCGTAGACCACCGCAGGTACGTTTTGCATCATTATTTGACATAACAACAGCAAACAGAGTCTAGATACACGTTGTGATTTATAGATATACAACGTGTTCAAACACAATGACTATTTTGTCATGACGTTTGCATTTCCAATTAGACAGTAATGTTAAATTTCATTAGTTATTCATTTGGGCATGCAGTAAGAACATGGATATTGTGCAGCCTCATCTGTGCATCTTACTGGTGTTTTTAGGCACATTTGTTGATTTGGGTTTTTGAGAACTGAAATCTGCATCTCCTGTGGCACTTCGTTATCAGCTCTCTTAATGGAAAAGTTTTTGATGTGTGACACACCATTTACATCAAATGCATATTTTGCAGTTTATATTTCCACAAGCATAGCTGCCAGTTCTTTCCAGTTTACATTGACTCCAACATTATTATTGTAATGCTGAACAACAGAGAGCACACACAGCACCTGTGACAACATATCATTCACGTTTACCACTCGTTCATTGATGCTGTCGAATGTCAATGTACTGTATAATAATATGCTACAGAAAGATTTTACCTTAAATCGGATTATAGTTATTTTTCAAATGGGTTAGGTTTAATTTTAAGATGTGCAATGTGCTCCTGCACACGTGAGACATATTTATATATCTAATAGGGTTTTTTGAGGGCTCTTTTCAACAGTAAACAGTTCATCGTAAACAGAAGCTTGCTCTTTGTCAGAATAGGTTAATGAGAGCACCTCGGCTCTCTGCAGTTCAATATCACTGTCCCTAGTTTGAAAGCTGCCTTCATGAGGCATTGGACTGGGTGAGAAATGTGTCACTCAGTGAGCCATTTACATGTTCCCACCCAGTTTTAAGCACAATTCATTGTTCTCTCTAGACATATACTGTATACTATACGCCTGGCTTGAGTGTAACGTTGAGTACCCAGACACAAACTCATGAAAACATAGGAAGAATATGCCAGTGCCACACAGGAAGCAACTAGGCATGGGATTCCAACTCCAGGCACTTACCCATAACCAATAATTAGTTTTCTCATATGTTCCCCATTATAAACGAAAATACATTAAAAAATGAACCCTATTTGCCATGATTTAGCTGGCAACTTTAATTTTTCCTGGCCATTCCTTGGTCTTTAAAATTTTTTTGAACGTAATATCTAGGGTTTCAAAGACAATTGAATCCAGTGGTTGTTATCTATATTTTATTTCAAAGTGGTTTTAACAATGTTGACAATGAATTATGCTCTTCTGTGGAGCTGTTTTTTTTTTCTCTTATGGACACCGTCATTTTTGTGGAGAGTTGCTATGCAGTCACCAGACAAATCAAACGGGAGTGTGTGAGGCATCATCTCATATTTGCGACTGTATAAAGGTCAGTGTGTGCATTCTACTGATAGTCTAAGATTTCAGATTCCTCTACAAAAAAAAAAAAAATCAAATAATGTTGGCACCCTGCCCAGGATTGTTTCCTGCCTTGTGCCCTGTGTTGGCTGGGATTGGCTCCAGCAGACCCCCGTGACCCTGTGTTCGGATTCAGCGGGTTGGAAAATGGATGGATGGATGGAAATAATTTTTGTTAGTATATTCCCATTCTTCTTCTCTTCTTTGACTTTGTTTAATATCTGCTCGATTTGGCTCTGATTACATTCCCTCTTTTACCTACGAAATCCCACACTGTAACCCAACTTTGATTCAAGTCCTAAGTTCTACTTATTTACTTTACCTTTTCAAGGTTTCAATCTTTGGCTTGATATTTTACCTTTATTTGACACAAAAGGGAAGGTAATAATCATCCAAGACAATCCTTCCAACAAAAATAAATAAGTAAATAAAGATTTATTATACTTTCCAGCAAAAAAAAAAAAACAATTCTTTAGTATTAGTATTTAGTATTGCTATCTAAAATGAATTATTGACTAGACTCTATTATTAATACACAAGTGATTTGAATTCAGTATTCTGACAAAGCACATTAAAAAATAAAAACAAGAATCTGAAACTATAGTGATTGGCAAGTCTAAATCTGTGATCCAAAAAGAGCGGTCAGGGGCTAAAATGAAATGCTATTATCAAAACAGTGGCTTTTAACCTGTGATGGTACTGTAGAGAGGGCTTCAGCTTTTTTGTTTTTAATTATTATTAATGTAATGTTTAACATTATCAATATGTGGCTGCAGTATCAATTTGTCCAATCATTAGAATTCAGTTAAACATACATGCTTAAAGTATGCAGCCCATCATGGATAAGTGGCAAGAAGCATGGTCGCTCAAAGGAAAGTTATAGATACTCCATCAGCTAGTCTTGTTACCAAACAAGCAGCTCCCATGTGTTATGGAGACTCTTCCAAGAATAAACCAAAACAAAGAAAATACAGCAGTAAGTACCTGGCACTTGGCTTCACATGAGTGGGTAATTGAAATGAGTCTATCCCTATGTGTTTTATGCTCAGAAGTTTTATCAGATGAAGTTCTGAAGCCAAATAAATTATGCTGTGACCAGGGGCCTCATGTATAAACAGTGTGTAGTCACAAAAATGTTGCATATGCCTGTTTCATTGCTCACATCGCGATGTATAAAAACTAAAGTTGGAGTAAAGCCACGCACATTTTCACGCCAACTCAATCCCTGGTGTATGTAAGTTCTCCACTCGGTTTTGCAAACATGGCGGTGCCCAGCATCAAAGCAGTGCTTTTGTTCCAGTGTGATTTCTCTATCTTTTTTAGATGCACATCCCTGATGGCTTTATCAAATACACTGAAATTATATTATACTAACTAACATTAACTAATATTGTTTATTAGTTTAAGGCATCTGATTGTAATTAACCCATAACAATAAACAGAATGGCCAAACTATTCCAAATACCATAGCTGCTTTAGCGTTGTTACTCTCAAGTATTTATCCCACTGTATCTGATTGTGAAATCACAGCTTACAGCAGCTGATCAGAAAGAGAATTATCGGTATACAGCATCAAGCACACGCTGCCTCAACCATGCGCTATTTGAACTGCTCCCATACGGCAAACGCTTCAAAGCCTTTCCTGTAGGGACCTTGCGGTTCAGAAACAGTTTCATCCCAAGAGCTCTAAACGCACTCAATCAGTCCATCAAGTGCTCCTTGTAGAACTGTTTGTACTTATAAGTACAATCACCTCACTGTAAACTTTCACTACAGTTATAATATTGCACAATCTGAGCCACTTTATAAAATGCATATTTACATATGATGACAATATCATTTTTAAAATGAAATGCAGCAAAATGTTTTTTTACATTATACAGATAAAATTTTAACATCATTTAAATAAACTATATTGTTAATAATTAAACATGTGAGGACACGGTGGACAGCGGTAGCGACGAGCTGGTGTTCCATTCAGGGATTGTTCCTGCCTCACGCTGTATGCTTGCTGGGACTGGTGCGACACTGGATGGATAGATGGATAGGATAATTAAACATTATCACACACATGCGTTTAGGAGGCAGTCAAAAAGCCTAAAGGTGAGTGAAACATTGCGAGACAAGGGGTTGTCACGTGGTACTTACAGAAAAACTGAGGAAAAATAAGTCCATCCATTTCCGGGTTCCAAAATGGCCACCAAAACGTCACTTCTGGTGCCCGCCATGACAGCACTTCCAGCCACTATGGATGACTTCACTTCCGGTTCCTTCAGAATGATGTCGTTTCTGGCTCCTGAATTCGACATCATTTCCTGCCAACCATTTCCTGTACTCATTTCCCATCTGTATTTAAACACCATTTTGTCTCATATACTTTGTCAAATGTTACCAATTACAACTGTCACTAGGACCCATGTAGGTACTCAGTATGAGGGAACTGATGTCCCATCATCCTCTGCAGGAGCTAATACAGTTAACATAGAGGACGTGGTGGCAGAAACCCCTCCCATTGAGGTCACCAGAGACCCTATTCAAAATCTATCTGTCCAATTTCTAAATACCCCATCTTCTTTTAAAAGAGAACAATGGAATGATGATTCCTTAAAATTTGCGAGGAATGCAATAGTATCTACCGAGGGTCATGCAACCCTAGATCCCAGGCCACCGATAACTTTCTTTGTAATACAAAATGAAGTCTTGTATCGAGTGGCAGAACACGGGGGTGAAGTGAGGGCATTGCTTCTAGTACCATGTACTTATCGGCGATAAGTGTGTGAACTAGCGCATGCTCATCTTCTTGGAGCCCATTTAGGCTCTAAAAAACATTGGAGAGAATTAAGCTCCGATTCTATTGGCCAGGGATAAATGAGGAGATCCGACGATTTTGTGCTTCTTGTCCCGAATGCCAATTTCATCAGATTCCTAGGAGGGACCATGCTCCTCTTGTCCTTCTTCCCCTTACTAATGTACCATTTGAATGAGTCGGAATCAACCTCGTAGGACAGTTAGAACCCTCATTGAGAGGCTATAAATATATTTTAGTTCTAGTAGACTATGCCACTTGATTCCCAGAAGCTGTTCCCCTGCACTCAGCTACTTCTAAAAACATTGCATGGGAATTAGTAGGAATATTCGCACGTGTAGGGATCCCCAAAGAAGTTCTGATGGATCAAGGGACTCCCTTCACTTCGGAGACGTTCAGGGAGATGGATAAATTACTCAGGATAAAACATCTGAAAACATTGGCCTATCACCCCAAGACAGACGGGTTGGTGGAGCGATTTAATCAAACGTTAAAACAGATGTTACGCAAAGTAGTTAACAAGAATGGGAGAAACTGGGATCAGTTGCTTCCTCTCGTATTGTTTGCCTATCGGGAAGTCCCACAGGCCTCTACAGGTTTTTCTCCATTTGAATTATTATATGGAAGACAACCCTATGGGCTACTGGACATGTCAAAAGAAGGTTGGGAAGAGGAGGTCCTTCCTACCTCAAATATACTTGAATATATCGTGCAATTACGTGATAGATTGGAAAAAATTAGGCCAATACTAAAAGAAAATTTGGAAAAAGCTCAAGCAGCACAGTCTCATTATTATAATAGAAACACCACTATTCGGAAATTTGTCCCAGGTCCCATTCTAAATTATTGGCACATTGGCAAGGCCCTTACGAAATTAAGGAAAGAAAAGGACTTCTAGATGATTTGGTTAAACAACCAAATCATCGACTGAGTGAGCGAGTATATCATATTAGTTTGCTGAAGCCGTGGTAGGACAGGGAAATTGATCCCTCTTCCGGCCAGTCTCACTCCCTTTTCATGTCACAGTCTCGCCTTAATTTTGGACCTGATTTAACCCCAGAACAAAAACAGGACCTAGAAATGGCTATCCTGTCAGTACCGGAAGTAGTGAACGAGCTACCAGGATGGACTGTTCTGATCAAGCATGACATCATTACTGATCCCGGGGTAATTGTCAGAGAAAGACCCTATAGGCTCCCGGAGGCAAAGAAGGCGGAAGTAGAGTTGGAAATTAGACGAATGCTGGAATTAGGGGTTATTGAAGAAAGTTATAGCCCCTGGTCTAGTCCAATTGTCTTAGTTCCTAAGTCAGATGGGTCATGGAGGTTTTGTAATGACTTACGACGACTTAATCAGGTCTCTAAATTTGATGTGTATCCAATGCCGCGAGTGGATGATCTACTCGATCGGTTTGGGGACACTCAATTCCTAACTACTCGCGATATGACTAAAGAGTATTGGAAAATTCCTTTAACGACCTCCGCTAAAGATAAAAACGCTTTTAGTACTCCAAGTGGACATTGGCAGTACACAGTTCTCCCATTTGTTGACTAAGAGGCAAGTTCAAGCATTTCTGGGCTTAGCGGGCTACTATTGCTGTTTTGTACCTTATTTCTCTGAAATTGCTATGCCTTATCTAATTTAACAAAGAAACGAGCACCTTTAAAAGCGGTATGGGATAATAAGGCTGATGCTGCATTCAGTGACTTAAAATTGGCCCTTACGTCGGCACCTGTGTGAAAATCTCCTGATTTTTCTTTTTCTTTTATACTCCAGACCGACGCATCGGACACAGGATTAGAAGCCGTGTTGAGCTAATGCATCGATGGTGCTGAACACCCCATTATGTACCTCAGCCAGAAACTGCTGTACCGGGAGACCAGGTATGCCGAGTGGAACGAGAAGCCTTGGCGATCAAATGGGCTATCACGCAGTTAAGGTACTACCTATTGGAACAGGAATTTACTCTGGTGACGGATCATGCTGCTCTACAGTGGATGTCCCTTCACCAGGAGTCTAATCCCCATGTCACTAGGTGGTTTTTGGACCTTCAACCTTATCGTTTTAGTGTTGTTTACCGTAAAGGTTCCTTGCAGGCCAATGCGGATGCCCTCTCCCGTGCCCACGGCCTCTCGGTGCAGTTCGCCCAACCCGTTTTTTTCTGCTTTATTTTTGTCTGTTGGACAATATACGGGGATAGGTCCAAAACTTCATTTTTGTGGAGCTTCTTTTTTTGTTGTATTTCCACAACATGTTCTACGAAGATATTTCAATGGTCCTTAAAAGTTTTGAAGAAGCGTTGTTCTAAGCTTACAGATGGCTTAATGTCTATTACAGAGCTGATTGTGTGGCGATTGGTTACTTGGAGAAAGAAAAGTTAGGACAGGAACTGGAGGTTAGTACTTTTGAAAGGGACAGTACTGCTGCAATAAATTATTTCATCGTAGGTAGAGCACGGTGCAGCAAGCATCTTGAACAATCTCTGGACAGGGTGCCAGCTCGTCACTATCGCTGTGCCACCATGTTCCCATGTTTAATAGCATGCTTTAATTCTTATCGTCATGAACACGATATCAGGTATAAATCTCAGTAATTAATTTATTCAGAGAGCTGTTATATCATGAATGTAATGGATTCTGTGTCCTGATGGAGGAAGAGAAAGCCCATTAAAGCCCATGCTTTTGCCATTGTCTTTTCACAGAATGCTGAGCTTAAGGGCTATTTATATTGATTTGCATATTCAAAGAGGCGAAATTCTGGGAGGAGTTGGGGAGTGGCAGCAGGCATGTGCACATGCATTACTTTTCACGGTGATTGGGGTTTATGTAGTGGAAGAACGTGGAAGTTGGCATACGCATGGATTCATGCATCTGAATTTTTTTTGTGCGTACACACATTTCCATACGCTGTGTTTTAGTATGAATTCTACGCACGGCATTATGCATGAGGCCCCTGGAGACAAAATATGTTTCCAAGTCAGTCAATTTTTTGAGAACAAACTTAAGGAATACCAGAGCAAGAAAAACACTTTTGAATCTGCTTCTTTTGGAAGCATACATGCTAAAGCTGTTGAGGCATCATAACTCATAGTGCAGCTTTTAGCTAAGGCCCGAATGTCCCATGCAATTGGGGAAAATTTACTTTTGCCTGCCACAAAAGAAATTGTTAGCATAATATTGGGACAGAAAGCCTGCACACAGTTAAATCTGATATTGCTATCAGACAACATGGTTGAGCAAAGAATACAAGAGATGGCAAATGACATAACCCAGCAGCTATTACAAAGATTACAAGAGAGTCGCTTTTGTGCCCTACAATTAGACAAATCCACTGAGAAGTGTTTCCATTGTCATGAGATATATAAGATATTAGGATAACAGCAACATTTGTGAAGACTTTCTTTTCTGTAAGCCTTTACTCAGTCAATCAACGGTCAAAGCCATTTTTGACATTCTGAATACATCCATTGTGTCTACTGGAACTGAATGGCGAAAATGTGTGGGAGCCAGAGCAATAATAGTAAGACGCAACAAACTCATTACACGAGTTAAAGCTAGCGCTACATTGGTGATCTCTGCCCACTGATATTTACACAGACAACCACTGGCAGCTAAAACATTTTCAGGTGATCTTAAGTGTGTCTTGGATGATGCAGTTGCAAAAGTTAACTATATAAAGAATCGCCCCCTCCAGACACAATTATTGCAAGTGCTATGTGAAGAAATGAAAAGCAGTTATGTTCAGGTTCATTTGCATGTGGAAATGTGGTGGCTTTCACGAGTGGCTTGCAAAATTAGCATATCTTTCTGACATTTTTATTCATTTAAATGGTCTCAATCTCAGGTTTCAAATCACATTAGGGATAGTTTTTCATATTCAAAGTATTATTGAAGAAACAATAAAGAAACTAGACATGTGGTCCAGACACACTTTGAATGTTTTCAAAATCTTCCGAATTTTCTGACAATATAAAAAATGTGCCCTGTTGCAAAGAAAACTGCAGTGCACCTGCAAAGTTTGAAAATTAAGTTGCACGAGTATTTCCTTGGTTTTGATGCTCATGTGAACTAGATTGAAAATTCATTTTTGAACCTGTATGAGGGTACACTCACTAACTTGAGAATAAAGGAGCAAGATACCTTAGTGGAATTATCTTTTTCTAAAATATTGTTTGTTTTCACAGATGTTTAGTTTCATGTTGCATTAGAGTATCCTGACCTTTTGGACAAAGCAGTACATTTCTGATGACGTTTTCAATAACATCATTGCAAAACTGGATTTTCAACATTAGTGGCAATGAAGACCAAAATATAGGAATACATTTACATGTCAAACCAGACCCCCATTTGCAGCTTTCCCCAAATCAGCATGACCTCCAGAAATTGTTATCTGCCAGACAGCATTAGCCTACCGTTTTTAGTTTAATTTTTTTGTTTTAAATTAATTTAATTACAGCTACTTTCATATTTTAGTAAAATATATGTTGGTGGGCTGAGAAAATTTTTGAGTCACCCTTACCTTCACTAAATCGAAACAATAAACACACAGACTAAATTATAATTGTTCCCAATTTACAAATGCAAAAGGAGCTGGTTGCATGAACAACTAATGCCACAGCCTCGCTGATTGTCCCACCTCTCCACAATTCCTGTATTTTTCTGTGGTACATTGTGAGGCTACATGCCTTTCTTGCTCACATTTACGGAGTACCTTTGGATGCCTATTACAAAAAATCAGGCCTGTTTCTCTGCCAATCTGTATAATTGGTGGGAGGCGATTAAGTGCTTCTTTATCATTTCTTGGTAGTTTAATGAAAAAGTTGTAAGATACTATTTTTATCCCAAATCCATCTCTCCCTATGTTTCTCCGATGTACTTTAAAAAATCTCTCCATCCATTGGTGGACTTGTTTGTATTTGATTCTTTATGAAAACATCACTCCAGGTTTGTTTTGTTATCCTTTCCAAGGTTCTGTCTGTTTTAACTTTCTCATTGAAAACCTTTATGTACCTTTCAATGAGTAGATTGCTGGTAAAAAAAAACACCTAAAAAAGTTTTCCAATTGTGATAGGCAAAAATAATTTTTTTTAATATATTTTATTGATTTTATTGTAGCCATTCCATACAAATAGATCAATTTTTACAAAAAATAGGATTGAAAACAAATCAAACCCCACCCCTGAGAAGGAGAGCATGGCCAAAGGAGTAATACTTAAAGCTTGTAAACATACCTAAATTGTTGAGTTTAATAGGGCAATAAAGATAAATGGAGAAGAAAAAGAAATGCGGAGATAATTATTTCTTCTTATTCTAAAATATTATTGATTAGATCCTGCCAGGTTTTGAAAAAGTTCTGTACAGATCCTCTAACTAAGAATTTGATTTTTTCCAATTTCAAATAATATAAAACATCGGTTTCCCACTGACTTATAAGGGGAGAGTTAGGATTCTTCCAATTTAACAAAATAAGTCTGCGTGCCAAAAGTGTAGTGAATGCAATCACAGTTTGCTTGTCCTTCTCCACTTCAAATCCATCTGGAAGAAAACCAAACACAGCTATTAATGGGTTAGGAGGAATTGTGACACCAAGGCTGTCTGAAAGGCACTTAAAAATTTTGGTCCAAAATTATGTTAATTTGGTACAGGCCCAAAACATGTGACCCAGTGAGGCAGGAGCTTAGTTGCAGCGTTCACAGGTTGGATCTTGTCCTGGAAATATTTTGGACAATTTTAAACGAGACAGATGAGCTCGATATATAATTTTGAGTTGAATAATTCTATGCTTTGAGCATGCGGACCTCGAGTGAATTCTCTGCATTGCTACCTTCCATTACTTTTCTGATATATTAATTAAGAGATCTTTTTCCCATTGTGCTCTTGGATCTTTGAAAGGAAGGGACTGTAATAAAATTTTATATATTGCAAAAATGGTGTCTAAGTCCTCGAAATTGAGCAGTATTTTTTCCAGCATGGTGGAGGGTACGAGATGAGGAAAATTGGGCAGGTTCAATTTAACAAAGATTCTAATTTGAAAATAGTGAAAGAAATGTGTAGATGGAAAGTTAAATTTGGAATGTAATTGTTCAAAGGATGCCATGATATTGTCTATATAAAGATCTCTGAGCAATTTAATCCCAAATCTTTTCCAGGTATTAAAAACTAGATATGTTTGCGAGGGTTGAAAGAGGTGGTTCTCCTGCAGAGGTGCCACAGATAAAAAGATTTTTCATCTTAAAATGCTTTCTAAATTGGTTCCATGTTCTCAGTGAGTGAAGCACAATTGAGTTATTAGTATATTTACGATAACTTGCATTTATTGGGGTGCAGAGTAGGGAATATAAAGAAGTACTGCAGGATTTTACTTCTATTGCAGACCAAGCCTGTGTATGTTCATCTATTTGTGTCCAGGTTTTTAAGCTTGTATGTTTGCTGCCCAGTAATAAAACTGAAAATTAGGTAGAGCCATGCCACCTTCTGCCTGAGGTCTTTGTAGGGTCGCTCTTCGGATATGTGAATGTTTTGAGTTCCAAATAAATGAGGTTATGGCTGAGTCTAATTGCTTAAAAAATGATTTATTGATGTATATTGGAATGTTTTGAAATAAAAAGAGAAGTTTAGGAAGGATATTCATCTTAACAATGTTAATTCTTCCGGCTAGAGTGAGATGAAGGGTTGACCATCTATGCAAGTCTTGCTTAATTTTTTCCATACAGACGCCAAAATTTTGTTGATAAAGAGCTTTATGTTTACTTGTGATATTACCCCTAGGTATTTAAACTGATCTGCTATGGTAAAAGGTAGGGTGTCCAATCTAATATTATATGCTTGAGAATTCACTGGAAAGAGTATACTTTTATTCAAATTAATTCTGAGACCAGAGATATTTTGAAATTCTGTAAGTGATGTTAAAACTGCAGGTACAGTGTTTTCTGGGTCTGATATATATAAAACCATATCATCTGCATAAAGAGAAATTTTCTGTTCCAGTCCTTCTCTGATACTCCCCTTTATCTGATAAGAATTTCGACAGTGGACCACCAGTGGTTCAATGGCGATTGCAAACAGCAGTGGTGACAAGGGGCATCCTTGTCTGGTGCCACGTTCTAGTTTAAAGTTGTCTGAACAAATGTTGTTAATACAAACTGAAGCTTCTGGATTGGTATACAGTAGTTTGATCCATGCACAAATATTCGGGCCAAACCCAAATTTCTCTAATGTAGTGAAAAGGTAGTTCCATTCAATCATATCAAATGCTTTTTCTGCATCCAATGATAATAATATCTCTGGGGTGTTTGACTTTGCTGGTGAATATATTACATTAGAAGATTAGAAGATAAGTGTCGGCCTTTAATAAATCCAGTTTGATCCTGTGATATTACCGAAGGCAGCACTTTCTCCATCCTTCTAGCTATAATTTTTGAGAGTATCTTAAAATCATTATTCAGAAGTGATATTAGTCTGTATGATGCACATTGTAACAAGTCCTTACAGTAATCCCTCGCTACTTCGCGGTTCACTTTTCGCAGATTCACGACTTCGTGGATTTTATATGTAAGCATATCTAAATATATAACGCGGATTTTTCGCTGCTTCGCAGGTTTCTGCGTACAATGGGTCTTTTTACTTCTGGTACTTGCTTCCTCAGTTGGTTTGCCCAGTTGATTTCATACAAGAGATGCTATTGGCGGATGGCTGAGAAGCTACCCAATCAGAGCACGCAGTTAAGTTCCTGTGTGCTGCTGATTGGCTCAGCGACGGAGTGCTGCATTAACCAGGAAGTCTCATCTCACTCATTCAGCATTAACGTGCTACTGCTTCAGGGGCCGTGTCCAAGCGCCAACAGAAGATGCAAATAATTGCAGAAAAGGTAAAAGTTTTGGATATGTTGAAGGAAGGGAACAGCTACACCGCTGCAGGACACCATTACAGCTTCAATGAGTCCACGATTCTTTTTATTTAAAAAGGAGGAAAAGCATATAAGATCTATGGCCGCAGTGTCCTTTTTTTTTTTTTTTTTTTTTTTTTTAATATTTTTATTTTATTAATTTTCATTGTAATCATTCCATACAAACAGATCAATTTATAACCCAACAAATTTGAAAACAAATCAAACCCCACCCCTGAGAAGGAGAGCTTAGCTAAAGGAAAATTTCTTTAAGCTTTTTAATAAGGCAACATTAGACAAAAGAAGGGGAGAAGTAAATATCTATATAAATAAGAGATGGAGAAGGGAGTTAAATGCAATAATAGTTAATTTTCTTATTCTAAAATAATATTGATTAAATCCTGCCAAGTTTTGAAAAAATTTTGTACAGATCCTCTAACTGAAAATTTGATTTTTTCCAATTTCAAATAATATAAAACATCAGTTTCCCACTGACTTATAAGAGGAGAATTAGGATTCTTCCAATGTAACAAAATAAGTCTGCGTGCCAAGAGTGTAGTGAATGCAATCACCGTTTGTTTGTCCTTCTCCAATTCAAGTCCATCTGGAAGGACACCAAACACAGCTGTTAGTGGGTTAGGAGGGATTGTGATACTAAGGCTGTCTGAGAGGCACTTAAAAATTTTTGTCCAAAATGATGTTAGTTTGGTGCAGGCCCAAAACATGTGACCCAGTGAGGCAGGAGCTTGGTTGCAGCGCTCGCAGGTTGGATCCTGGCCTGGAAACATTTTGGACAGTTTTAAGCGAGACAGATGAGCTCGATATATAATTTTTAGTTGAATAATTCTATGCTTTGCGCATATAGAACTCGAGTGAATTCTCTGCTTTGCTACCTTCCACTCCTTTTCTGATATATTAAGAGATCTTCTTCCCAATGTCCTCTTGGATCTTTGAAAGGTAGGGACTCTAATAAGATTTTATATATTGCAGAAATAGTGTTTGTTTCCTCGGAATTGAGCAGTATTTTTTCCAGCATTGTGGAGGGTGCAAGGTGGGGGAAATCGGGCAATTTCTGTTTAACAAAATTTCTAATTTGAAGATAGTAAAAGAAATGTGTAGCTGGGAGGTTAAATTTTGAACGTAATTGTTCAAAAGATATAAATATGTTGTCTATATAAAGATGTCTGAGCATTTTAATCCCAAAACTTTTCCAGGTATTAAAAACTGGATATACTTGCGAAGGTTGAAAGAGGTGGTTCCCTTGCAGAGGTGCCACTGATAAAAGATTTTCCATCTTAAAATGCTTCCTAATTTGGTTCCATATTCTGAGTGAGTAAAGCACAATTGGGTTATTAGTATATTTGCGATAACTTTCATTTATTGGAGAGCAGAGCAGGGAATATAAAGAAGTACTACAGGATTTTACTTCTATTGCAGACCAAGCCTGTGTATGTGCATTTATTTGTGTCCAGGTTTTTATGGCTTGTATGTTTGCTGCCCAGTAATAAAACTGAAAATTAGGTAAAGCCATGCCACCTTCTGCCTGAGGTCTTTGTAGGGTCGCTCTTTGGATACGTGGGTGTTTTGAGTTCCAAATGAATGAGGTTATTATTGAATCTAACTGTTTAAAAAACGATTTATTGATATATATTGGAATGTTTTGAAATAAAAAGAGAAGTTTAGGAAGGATATTCATCTTAACAATGTTAATTCTTCCGGCTAGAGTGAGATGAAGGGTTGACCATCTATGCAAGTCTTGCTTAATTTTTTCCATACAGACGCCAAAATTTTGTTGATAAAGAGCTTTATGTTTACTTGTGATATTTACCCCTAGGTATTTAAACTGATCTGCTATGGTAAAAGGTAGGGTGTCTAATTTAATATTATATGCTTGTGAGTTCACTGGAAAGAGTATACTTTTATTCAGATTAATTCTAAGACCAGATATCTTTTGAAATTCTGTTAGTGCTGTTAAAACAGCAGGGACAGTGTTTTCTGGGTCCGATATATATAAGACCATATCATCTGCATATAGAGAAATTTTCTGTTCCAGTCCTTCTCTGACAATCCCCTTTATCTGATGAGAATTTCGGCAGTGAACTGCCAGTGGTTCAATAGCGATTGCAAACAACAGTGGCGACAAGGGACATCCTTGTCTGGTACCACGTTCTAGTTTAAAGTAGTCTGAGCAAATTTTATTAATACAAACTGAAGCTTCTGGACTGGTATACAGTAGTTTGATCCAAGCACAAATATTCGGGCCAAACCCAAATTTCTCCAATGCAGTGAAAAGGTAATTCCATTCGATCATGTCAAATGCCTTTTCTGCGTCTAATGATAGTAATATCTCTGGGATGTTTGATTTTGCTGGTGAATATATAACATTAAACAAGCGTCGGAGATTTGAAGATAGATGTCGGCCTTTAATAAATCCAGTTTGATCTTGTGATATTACCGAGGGCAGCACTTTCTCCATCCTTCTAGCTAGGATTTTTGAGAGTATCTTAACATCATTATTCAGGAGTGAAATTGGTCTATATGATGCATATTGTAACAAGTCCTTATTTTGTTTAGGAAAGACGGTGATTAATGCTTGTCGAAATGTTTGAGGTAGTATTTGGTGGTCTTTAGCTTCTGTAAATGTTACCAATAAGAGTGGAGCTAGCTGAGTGGAGAATTTCTTATAAAACTCTACGGGGTAACCATCAGGGCCTGATGATTTCCCGCTTTGTAGTGACTTTATAGCGTCTAGTAATTCTGTTAGCGTTAGAGGTTTATCTAGTTCCTCAGCACTTAAAGCATCTATTTGTGGTATTTGTGAATTATCCAGAAATGCATTAGATTGCGTGTTGTCTTCTTTGGGCTCAGTGGAATATAAAGACTTATAGTAATCTCTAAATGTGTGCATTATTTTATTATGGTCGATGATTTCTTCTCCATTCTTGTTGGTGATTACTGGTATTGCATTGTGAACTTCTTGTTTATGAATTTGTTGAGCTAAAAGCTTATTAGCTTTTTCTCCGTGTTCATAGTAATGCTGTCTAGACTTATAAATAAGTTGTTCAGTTTCTTTAGTTGTTAAGATGTTAAGTTCTGTATGCAGGGCCTGCCTTTTCCTGTGAAGAGCTTCACTTGGACGCCTGGCTTGTTCTTCATCTATTCTAGTAATTTCATTTCTTAGCTCTGACACTTTCTTGGTTTCTAATTTATTTCTATGGGAAAGATATGAAATAATCTGGCCTCTTAGGAAGGCCTTTAGAGTTTCCCAGAGTGTTCCTGCAGAAACCTCTCTAGACATGTTTGTCTCTAGGAAGAAGCTGATTTGTTTGGATATAAATTCTGTGCAGTTCTCGTCTGCCAATAAAAGAGGGTTAAGACGCCATCTGCGAGGTGAGTACGAGGGGCTTATTGATTTTAGCTCCAAGACTAGAGGGGCATGGTCAGAGATAACAATTGTGTCATATTTGCATGATTTAATTGTAGGCAGGAAATTATTATCTATAAAAAAATAATCAATTCTTGAGTAGCTATAATGCACTGGTGAGTAGAACGAATATGTTCTTGAGTTTGGGTTAAGAAACCTCCAGGGGTCTGATAAGTTGTGATCATTTAAAAACTGTGTAATTATCTTTGCAGTATTAGATGTCGTCCCCCCTGTCACAGGAGTCCTATCTAAGAGTGGATTTAAAACACAATTAAAGTCCCCAGCCATTATAATTTTATGAGTGTTCACATTGGCAATGGATGCAAATAGATTTTGCATGAATTCCTTATCATCAACATTGGGTGCATAAACATTTATCAAAATCATTTTACTGTTATATAAGTTGCCCATGACCATCACATATCTCCCTTCAGGGTCCGACACTACCTCTGATGCTATAAATGGAACTGTTCTATGTATGAGAATTCCCACCCCTCTAGTTTTCTTTATAAAGCTAGAATGGAACATTTGGCCAGTCCAGTCTTTTTGTAATCTGAACTGATCCTTGGTTAGTAAGTGGGTCTCCTGTAAAAATACTATTTTAGCGTTTAAGCCTGTTAGGTGAGAGCATACTTTCTTTCTCTTTAATTCGTGATTCAGGCCTTTAACATTCCAGCTCACAAAGTTAACTGTCCCATCATGGAGACATTGATTCTGAGTTTTTAATGTCATTTTATAGTTTTAATTGGTAATATGGCAGTTTTAATCTTAGTTTCAAGATTCCCCAGGAGTTGTTGCATGTTAGCCTGTTGCTGCATTGATATTTATAATTATAAGGATTATAAGAATAGATTAGATATAACCTGCTTTCCTTCTCTCCCCCCTTTATCCCCCCACCCCCCCCCATTTTGCCTCCCCACATGAGGCTAGACCCCACTTCGCGATGTTCCAGTCCTCTGACATACGAAGAGACAGAGCACGTCCAAAACAAAACAAACCCCACCCTGCAGCGGCGTTACAGAATTAAAACAGAGATATCTTTTACAGTTAAATCCTTAATACTATCTGCCGAAAATGTTCTCATTAACAATATTTAAGCTTGAAATAATCTTCAGCGCTTTTAAGTTAAGATATTAAGATTAAAAAAAAAAAAAAAAAAAAAAACAACCCTGGGAGTGATTTTAAAAACTAGTCTAGGATAAACCTGGTAATTCATACTGTAATAGTATAATGGTAATTGTATAAATAGTAGAACAAGCATTAAACCAAGGGTATGAAGTTAAACAGTCTACTTTAAGGTATAGTGTCCTTTAACCAGGGCACAAAACGAGTTGCAAGTGGACGTGATAAGGCAGTAGTCTGGATGGAATCTGCTTTAGGAATCTTTGCAACAAGGTCAACGACGTCATGACCGCCTACAAGCTGCTACGTGTACTTCACTATACAGTAAGTGTAAACTTATCTACCGATTTCATATTGCTTAGCAGTTGTCCCGGTTATTAATAGAGTAAAGTGTGGGTTGTAAACAATACAGGGAGGGTTTAAAAACGTCCAAATACACGTTAAATAATTAATTAATCACACATTAAATAATTAAATAATCGGCCTGCTGATTTCCCACCTTGAAGTGACTTTATAGCATCTAGTAATTCTGATAGCATCAGAGGTTTATCCAGTTCCTCAGCACTAAAAGTATCTATTTGTGGTATCTGTAATGTATCCAGAAATGCATTAGATTATTTGTTGCCTTCTTTAAATTCAGTAGAATATAAAGTTTTATAGTAGTCTCTAAATGTGTGCATTATATTTTTATGGTCAATGATTTCATCTCCCTTCGTGTTGGTGATTACTGGGATTGCATTGCAAACTTCTTGCTTGTGGATTTGTTGAGCTAAAAGCTTATTAGCTTTCTCTCCGTGTTCATAGTAATGATATCGTGATTTATAAATAAGTTGTTCAGTTTCTTTAGTTGTCAAGATGTTGAGTTCTGTATGCAGAGCCTGCCTTTTCCTATGAAGAGCCTCACTTGGACGCCTGGCTTGTTCTTCATCTATTCTAGTAATTTCGTTTCTTAGCTCTGACACTTTCTTGGTTTCTAATTTATTTCTGTGGGAAAGATATGAAATAATCTGTCCTCTTAAGAAGGCCTTTAGAGTTTCCCAGTGTGTTCCTGCAGAAACCTCTGAGGGTGTGTTTGTCTCTAGGAAGAAACTGATTTGTTTGGATATAAATTTTGTACAGTTCTTATCTGCTAATAGAAGTGGGTTAAGATGCCATCTGCGAGGTAAGTGTGAGGGGCATAATGATTTTAGCACCAAGACCAGAGGTGCATGGTCGGAGATAACAATTGTGTCGTATTTGCAAGATTTAATCGTAGGCAAGAAATTATTATCTATAAAGAAATAATCAATTCTTGAGTAGCTATGATGCACTGGTGAGTAGAACGAATATGTTCTTGAGTTTGGGTTTAGAAACGTTCAAGGGTCTGATAAGTTATGGTCAGTTACAAACTATGTAATTGTCTTTGCAGTGTTAGATGTCGTCCCCCCTGTGACAGGAGTCCTGTATAAGGGTGGATTTAAAACACAATTAAAGTCCCCAGCCATTATAATTTTATGAGTGTTCACATTGGGAATGGATGCATATAGATTTTGCATGAATTCCTTATCATCGACATTGGGTGCATAAACATTTATTAAAATCTTTTTAAAGTTAAATAAGTTGCCCATGACCATCGCATATCTCCCTTCAGGATCCGATACTACATCTGATGCTACAAATGAGACTGTTCTATGTATGAGAATTCCCACACCTCTAGTTTTCTTTGTAAAGCTAGAATGGAACATTTGGCCAGTCCAGTCTTTTTGCAGCCGGAACTGATCCTTGCTTAGTAAGTGGGTCTCCTGTAAAAATACTATTTTAGCGTTTAAGCCTGTTAGGTGAGAGCATACTTTCAAAAAATAAATTCTACCTGCCATGCTGCAAATCCAAGACTTCCAAGCAAAACTGAAGAGATGACGGTTTTCCGATCCATTTTATCCTCTTCAGTCAGCTGGAAATGGAATGCATTCCTCCTTTAGTCTTCAGATGCCATCTTTGAGCATCCTGTGGCAAGAAAACAAAGGAAAGAAATAGTCCTACCTCTGATGTCTACTTACACTCTTTTCAATACTGCAGCACAGTCCCTGGAATCCTGTAAAATAAAAAATAAAAAAATGCCGAAACCGCCATGTCCTAAAGAATTTCAAACAGTGGTGGACATGCCAACCTACTGCCTGTCCTTCTAAGGCCGTGAGTTGTTCTCTATGCCAAACCAGGAGAGAATGGTATCTCCCCTGCCAGGTAAGTACCAGTAGGTTCACATACAATATACATCATATTCTGTGTATGTTGTTGTTTTGTGTGAGAGTGTTTTGCTGGTATTTTTTCTCTGTCACTGTTCTGTAACTGAGTTGAAGTACATGCACATGAACTTAAGTACAAAAAATGTCTTAACATATGCTTGTTTTCATGTTTCTATTTTTACAAAAATGGCTGCCCAATGTTTGAATATGTGAATTTAGAAATGAAAGAAAGAATGAATGAGCCCTTAAGAACCTACAGGCATATTATACTTGTTTCACATATTAATGATTCATGTTAATTCATTTGCATGGTCTTCATTAAAACTTGCTTAAATTTTAGTTTTTAATAACTGAACTGTGTAAATGAAGTCACTGGGGAAAATTGCTTTGATTATTCCATTTACACCAGGATTTTTTGTATTATTTTACTGTTTTAAGATTTTTTAAGATTGTCTTGTACAAATATTTGTGGAGCACGATGCCAGTATATCTGAAGTCTTTAATATTTGACCAGTGCTGCCAGAATAAATTTGATCCCACCTCCCACTGCATAACTGGATTAAGTAGGCTTGAAAACAATAAAAATATATTAATATTAAGTAACACATTCATGTAGTAGAATTCTAGTAAGCTTATACGAATATTATCAATGAATAGGTTATTAGGTCTTTACATAACGACATAAGAAATTTCACAAACGATAGGAAACGATTCAGTCCATCAAGCCCATTTATTTAGCAAATAACTAAGCCCTTTCAATATCTCATCCAGAGATATCTTAAGGTTACCAAGGTTTGTGTTTCAACTCTATGTCTCTGTAGTTTGTTCCAGATTCTCACAACTCTTTTAATAAAGAAGTGCTTCCTGGCTTTGATCCTAAATACCCTCCCTGTCGATTACTACTTGTGTCCTAGCATACATGATTCATAATTAAGTTGAAGAAATTCTGCTGCAATTACTATATCAGTACCTTTGAGGATTTTGAAGACCTGGACTTCGAGACCTGACAATAAACTGGTCTAATTCTCAGAGTCTTGTCAAAGTATGACTTGTCCTTCAGTCCTTGGATGTATCATGAACTGGGTGTCCCAAAGCATATAAGTCACATAAATACTTCCAAAATTGCCAACTAGGGTATTACGGCCACAACCCTGAATACAAACAAAAAGAATATTTTTGAAGAATCTTTACAAAAAGGATTTTTCTTGACAAAATTGCTCTGTGAACAAAAGTAAGGTCCATAGAGCACAAAGGAAAAATGAAATTGCCTGAAGAGCAAAGGCAATCCAAAGTGAACAAGTCCCTATATAGTATCCCACATAAAGTCAAGAAACAGAGGTTCAGAAATCCACAAAAGGTACAGCAAAACACAATCAACTCACCTGTCCCAGAGTGAATACAAAGTGAACCACCAAGAACTATGGGAAACCCTCCGTATTTATAGGGTAGAGGGCAGTTCCTGGCCTCTTGAGGGGCCACCCTCAAAAGAAATGGGCCATAAAAAAGGTACAAAATGTAAAACTAGGGATACAAATAAAGACAAGCAATACTAATGTGAACAAAACAATCAAAAAATGAAAAAAGGACATACAACAAAGTCTTGAACTACAGCCAGAGAAGGAACCCTGGCTGAAACATGACAGAATGCACTTGGTCACTCTCCTCTGCACAGCTTTAAACTTCAAAGTGCAGACTCTTTTTCCTTAGGGGACTGTGTTCCTTTTAATGTGGATAGTGGCATCCTCCACATCATCTTCAACTCTATGATGACCAGTGCAGTTTTTTATGCTGTAGTGGGCTAGGTTGGTAACATCACATCAAGAGAGGCCCATTGAATCAACAAGAAGCTAAATAAGTTAGCTAAATAATCTCCGTTATGGAGCCAACTCTGAACCCCCTGGAGGTTGAAGGAAAGAAGAGAATTAAAATAAAACTGAATGCCATTATGAACAATTCTGCCCATCATATAATATATATTTATATATACACACTACTATGTATTATCTACTTATTTATATATTCATTTATTTATTTAAGGAGCTTTCTATAAAAAGCCAAATTTCCCATGGGGACAAATAAAGTTCTATCTATCTATGTAAAAGATGATGTTGCCTACTGCCATCAAAAAATTAGTATGTTGTGGCCAATATTTTAAATAATAATCAAACAGCAGAATTTATTTGGCAGAAAAATCATCTCAGTTCTATAAGAAAGAATGAAGTATGTATATGCCACAATTTCTGAGAAGATGAATTCCTCATTAAACATATTGATTCTAATCACTGTGCTCACGTATATTCTATATTATGTGGTAAAATACTCCAGTTGTATGTAATAGTTAATAGTAAGTGTAATTGATTCATCTACTGAATTAAAAAGGAGATGAAAAAAGTTTTTGGCATAAATATTAAAACAAAAAAAATTATGACCGCAACACAGAAACTTGACCCATCAACCTACAGTACTTCTTGTATCCATGAAAAAAAAAGCAAGACAAAAATCACTTCTGCCAATCTTTTTATGGATAACAGATGCAGAAGCTGGAATTCGATGACTTATTCCATCTTAATTTGATATAAATTTGGAAAAAGGGAAATTAAATTTTAATGGAAAGTTTTATCCTCCAGGATGGGAAAATGAGGGAGACAACATGGCAGTAGTCAGACTATTTGGAAAAACAGGTACCATGCTGCACCAGAGGGTTGACAGTCATACTGTGTGTCTCCATTCCTCTCCATTTTCTATTTATTCATTTATCATTCAAAATTTCTACAGGCCAGTCCATCTGCTAATATCATTAAAGCAACTTCTTCTAAGGTTTTCTTTGTCTTCACCCTTCCAGCTGGATTCCAGTAAATCATCATCCACACATTCAATTTCATTATATCTGATGTCATAGACAGAACACAGTTTTCTATTTGCTTTCTTGGAACATTATTTTGTTATTCTATCCATGTAGATAACTATCAACATGTATTACTGACACC
Organism: Erpetoichthys calabaricus; assembly: GCF_900747795.2. Taxonomy (NCBI): domain Eukaryota; kingdom Metazoa; phylum Chordata; class Cladistia; order Polypteriformes; family Polypteridae; genus Erpetoichthys; species Erpetoichthys calabaricus. Next base: position 174,650,955 of record NC_041400.2, on the reverse strand, counting down.
TTTGTTCAAATGAACCATCCTTATTTAACAAAACTAGACAAGAGACATGATGGACCAAACCTACTACATGTGTCAGATAGCTGTACCTTACCTGGGATTAATTCAACAATATATTTTCAAGTGCTTTTCTCTTTACTTTTTATCACTGCTGTTAGCTTGGAAGACACCATCACAATATTAAAATCAAATTATTTGCTTTAGTAATCTGACAGTTGAATTCATCTATACAATATGGTAATATGATGTGATATACCAAAAAGTATGGTAAGCCCACAAATAATGGAGTACAAGCAGACATTTCTTTCATAACACACACATCTGTTGTGATGACCATTGCATCAGCTTATGAGGACTTCTTCCATGCTAGTCACTGGCAACCTCTAGGGTATGAACAGAAGAGTTTCTTTCTTGTGATGTATTCCTCACAGGATCAGTTTTGCCTGACTTTCTACCAATTGCTGAATTGTGCGTTCTGTAGGAAAGCTTACAATGCTTAGTTTCAGATGGGTGACATGTTCGAAGCACAAGTAGAACAGCTTCTGGCACGGAATTCACAATTTTTTTGTGAGCCAAAACTGTAGGTTTCACATGGATTGTTTTGCTCATCACTCATTATCAATCACTTGTGCACTACACTGTGACTAAGTCTTGATGATGATCACCCACCAGTTCTTTGTTTAGAAATCATGTTATCCTCAGCACCCCATAGGAGCCATGTTCTGTTTGATTAATATACTCTTTCATAAGTTTGAAGCAAGATAAGCCTATTCTTGATATGAGCATGGCTTAAGATGTTGTCATGCACTTGTAACAAGAATGTACGCTGTGGTGTTTCTTTACAATAGGAAAAATGGCAAGTTTATTCAAAGAATTATTGAAAGAATGATTCCTTTTAAGCTCAAATGTATAACAAAGCAAAAGGAATCAATGGTGCCCAAAGGAAATCAAAGTAGTAAAGGAACTGGTTAATCCAAAAAAAATGTGCCACCTGTCTGATGGTGTTGATTGTTTCTACTCTTAACAATGACAATATCAAATGTCCTACTCGTGTCTAATTTCCCTTTCCCTTTTTCATCAGTCTCTGGCTTTTCTTTCTCCCTCAAATGTTTTTCCACCTCTCTTCTCGATTCACTAGTTCACTGGCAGGGGGTGACCTTTAAAGCACAACTTGCTTCTTCTGTGCAAGGCTGTTCATTTAAAGAGTGCTAAGTGGCCCCGTGCGTCTACATAGCCACTAGGTCAGAGCGCCAACTGGTGTCTCTGCACCTCTCAAATATTAGGTCTTTAGAGCTGCCTGCTCATACCCTTGGGCATCTGTGTCCTACTTGCCACGGGTGGGATGCCTCTATTACCACCTGTGGGTCTTAAGAACTTTGAACTGGCCTCCTGTCATTCCACCATTGTTTTAATCTTTCTCTCTCTGGTACACTGAGATAATTTGTTCCTGGTATACTAACAAGTCTTCTCTCTTCCTGGCACTTCTGTCTTTGCACACTGACATGAACAGGAACTCTCCATCTGCTGCTGTGGGCTTCCTTATCTTAGAGGTCCCAATTGAGTCAATTGCCAGATGGCAACCCCTTACATGCCTAATTGATTAAATTAGTATTTGCAGTAAAGAAAATCACATTAAGCATTTTGTGCTGGCAAGAATATAGATCTTTTATTATGTTATTTTGGCAAAAGTCTTGTAGCTGCATCTGCATTGCTGCCCTCTCTCACTTCTTCATTTACAACAAAAGTTGTTCATTTATCCAATTCAAATTTTGACTTTTTGAAAATCAATCAGCCAATTCAGCACAGTTTTTCTCCTTAATAGCTGATGTTACAAGTTAATCCTGTTTGAGGTTCAGTTGTTAGCAAAGAGACAGAGAAAATGACATAACTAAAATTTTAAAAACCAACATAGTGATAGATAGATAGATAGATAGATAGATAGATAGATAGATAGATAGATAGATAGATAGATAGATAGATAGATAGATAGATAGATAGATAGTGTAAAAGAAACAGATGACAATGATAAAGAGTTGAGGTACCAACCTGGTCACCCTGTGTAATTGGTTTTACAAAAAAAAACAATCAATGATTGCAGAGTTCAGAACAGAACAGTCCCATGATGGCAGAGCTTCCGATTTTGGGTCCTTCCGACAGGAAAAGGCAGGTCCAGGTGGACAGACACCTGAAGTGACATCAGAGGTGTTATAGTCTTCAGTCATCCAGTCTGCAGAGGAAGGAAGGAAGAGAGAAAGGCATTAGGACACAGTACCAACCCCAGGAGCGGCAGTAGAATTACAGTCACCTGAGCCCTTCACTTGTTACCTATGTACACGTGTATGCCAATAGATAGATAGAACTTTATTTGTCCCAAGGGAAAAATTTAACTTTTTATAGAAGCTCTTTAATTAAATAAATTCATAAACAGTTTTGTATATATGGCGTTTCTTGACACGCTTCTGGTGAATGATTCATTGGCTGAAAGTACTCAGTGTCATTGTGTAATGGAGAGGATGTGCAGCACTGTTCATAATGGCACACAGTTTTGTTTTGCTATGACCTGCAGGGGGTCCACAGTATGACCCCTTTTAATAAGAATGTTGATTTGGCAGGCATCTCTTAAAGTGATGTTATCAGCCCTGCAAACCATAGCAGAGAAAATCACAGTGGCCATCACAGAGTTGTAGAAGATCTGCAGGATGCCATTTCCCAAATTAAAGGAATGCAGTCTGCTAAGGAAAAAGAGCTTGCTCTGACCTTTGTTCTATAGTTCTTCTGTGTTACAAGACCAATCCAACCTCTCATTGATGTGGACCCCAAATACTTGTAGGAGCGGACCACCCCTAACATCCAGTTTCTGAATAGTGACTGGACATAGAGGCTCTCTGCTATGGTGAAAGTCAATAAACAGTTCTTTGGTTTTGCTGATGTTAAGGTGCAGACATTTCTCTCTGCACCAAGAAACAAAGTTCTCCACCTGACACCTACTGTAAATTCTGTCTTATCCCCCTCATCCATGCACCAATAAATGCAAAGACAGAGTGGATATAATATGTTCTCCATATCTTTTGTTGATATAAAGGCTAAAATCAAGGCTAATCATACTGGACCATCCATCCATCCATTATGCAACCCGCTATATCCTAACACAGGGTCACGGGAGTCTGCTGGAGCCAATCCCAGCCAACACAGGGCGCAAGACAGGAACAAATCCCAGGCAGGGCGCCAGCCCACCGCAGGGCACACACACCCACACATTAGGGACTATTTAGGATCCCCAATGCACCTAACCTACAAGTCTTTGGACTGTGGGAGGAAACCGGAGCACCCGGAGGAAACCCACGCAGACACGGGGAGAACATGCAAACTCCATGCAGGGAGGACCCAGGAAGCGAAATTCTCACAAAATCTTGTTACCAACAACATTTATAAGAGAGTAAACGTATGGATCATTTATAAGAAACGCCCCTTTGACAAACAAACAAAATAAAACTAAACAGATCCAGACCTGTCAACTTTGTTTGTACATCATACTACCAGATCAGAAGCTTTAACTTGAGTAGGCTGTAATAAAAAAAGGAGCTTCATCCTCATTTCAAATGATACTTCCTTCTTCTCAGATGGTTGATTTTCAACAAATGTTAAAGTCCCATAACTAATTCCTCAATTGCTTACATTATTTAGCATATTATGGTTGCACTAATTGATTGATTTTATATTGATTTAAATTAATTATGCTCTCTATCAATTTTAGAAAGGCCCAGTTTATCTTACCACATGAGTCGAGATTTAATATTAGAGAAAGGCTTAGTCTTGTTTGCATTTCTTTTTATTTGTTGCAGTAATTTTACTGACCTTATCTTTTCCATTTTCTTTTTTGTTGTACTCTACTGGCACTTGATGATATTGTCATTTTATTCAGATTATCCTTGAACAGGAATTGAAATATGGAAGGATGTGTCATTGCCAATGATGAACCCAATGGTAGACCTAGGTAGTTTTCTGATGGAAACCTAGTCGGCTGTGCTTGGATACATTAGTAAGTGCTTGTAGTGGACCTGGATGGCCAACAGGAGTGTTAGGTTCAATTTTATTCATTGCTTGTTGTCATTCTATGAAAATAATCTTAGTACAAAAATTATACATAACTATAAATATTTGATCAGCCAAAGCATTAAAACAACTAACAGGTGAAGTGAATAACACGGATTATCTCGATACAAAACCATCTGTCAAGGGGTAGGATATATTAGGCAGGAAGTGAACTGTCAGTTGTTGAAGGTGATGTGTTGGAAGCAGGAAAAATGGGCAAGCGTAAGGATCTGAGCGACTTTGACAAGGGTCAAATGGTGATGGCTAGACCACTGGATCAGAGCATCTCCAAAGTGCTCCAAGACAGAACAACCAGTAAACTGGTGGCAGGGTCATGGGCACCCAGGGTTCCTTCTTAAATTGATGAATATGAATGCACTAGATACATTCTTTGTTTTTAAAGAACATTTTCAATATTTGTGCATCCCAGCAAAAAGTTTTTGTTAGCTGTTTGTATCCAATGTATTCAATATCAATTATAGATTCACAACCTCTGGTTATCTATCTATCTATCTATCTATCTATCTATCTATCTATCTATCTATCTATCTATCTATCTATCTATCTATTTGGACACTATTTTACATTGAGGGACTGTCTTTACTTTGAATGTGATGAAAACGCTGTTTTACAATTATTCCAATTAACCAACTAAAAATAAAAATGTTTAGTTTGTGTTTAGTGCTCTTGCCTTTCCTGTCTTCCTCCCACATCCCAAAGGTGAGTGAATTGCAGATTTTGTATTGACTCCCTCTGGGTATGTTTATCAGTGGCCCCTACGATGGACTGGCACCACATCCAGGTTTGGTTCCTGCCTTCAATGCAGTCTAATCCAGTCCTCACGTCCCTGAATTGGATTAACCAGGTTTGAGAATGCTGCAAGTTTAAAATTTAGTTAGGAATGAAATACAATATGGGAACACAAAAATATGTTCTGCATTGTACTAAAAATGTATGGTACAGACATATGGAGCAAATTAATGAAGATTTTAAGCATTATTAGGCCCCCAGGTCCTTAACCGGGAAATCTAGCAGACGCCAGGACCTTGATAGAAGGACCGAGGCCAGCTGAACAACAAGAAAGTGGACACAGAGATGCAATTTAAAAAAAATGCAATTTATTGTGCAATAAATAGACAAAAACATTTTAAAAAGTGCACTTTCCAAAAACGGGAAAACAACAAATAGCTGTTAAATGTTGTATAATGGCAAATAAATATCTTAGAAAAGAAAATCAAGAATATTGCAGAACCCCAGTTTTTCATCCTATTTGGACCCTTCACCTCCAAGCACATTTACTCCCAATAAGCTTTCTCTTAATTCAGACTCTAGTTGTGTTTTGCCATCCCTCTCACTAAAGCTCAGAGGGTCACTAAAATTTCTGTTACAACAGAATTCTAGCCCATCTCATCTAGCAAAACTAGCGTACATCCATAAGCAGCCCTATATGACCTCCAATTCTGTCAGCCTTTTTTTTTCCTTCCCCCTTCTAAAATTCCTGCCAGGCTTTTTATAAGTTTTCAGCTGACAAGGGACCTGGGGCCTCATGTATAACGCTGTTCGTAGAATTCACACTAAAACATGGAGTACGGACAAAAAACGGAAATGTTCGCATGCACAAAAAAATCCAGATGCATAAATCTGTGCGAACGCCAACTTCCACATTCTTCTGCTACATAAATCCCGGTCAGCATGAAAAGTAACACATGTGCAAGTGCCTGCTGTCCCGCCCCAACTCCTCCCAGAATTACACCTCTTTGAAGAGGTATAAATAGCCCTTAAGCTCAGCCTTCTGTGAAAAGACAATGGCAAAAGCACGGGGGAAAATAGAAGAATTTCAGCGAATACCAAGTGGAGGCAAGGAAAAACATACTATTTGTTGGTTTAAACAGTGGTATAATCAACAAAAGGAAGTTGATCGAGTGACATAGAGTGTCGGAGAAGCTCGAAAGCTCAAGTTCACAAAGATGCACAGTGCCCGAAATAAAAAAGAAGCGGTCAGATATCAAAGTTGCAGTGAAAAGGCAAGTCGTAGCCCACCGTCTGAGTGTCATATGAAAGCATATTAGGGTACAGAGAAAAAAGAAACAGGGACACAGTGAGAAAAAAGCTTGAAATGCCAACTTTAATCTTGAAATGTCCACTTTAATCATGTAGTTTATTTTTTCATTAAAGTAGAACATCATAAACTTCATCTTTAAATCATTTAATTTACTAGTTTCCAAATACCATCGTAACTAAAGTAGCACATTAAATGCTTTGTTTTGTATGTGTTTTTCTATGTGCTCTTTTTGTGTGATTCACTACGTGCTTCTTGAACGGACTTTCTCTTCCTCTGATAGAACACAGAATCCATTACATTCGTGATATTACAGCTCTCTGAATAATTAAAATACTGAGATGTATACTTGATATCATTTTCATGATGATATTAAAGCATGTTATTAAACATGGGAACACGGTGGCGCAGTGATAGTGATGAGCAAGTTGCTTGCTGTGCCATACATGACCTTCGATTAAATCATTTATTGCAGCAGTACTGTCTCTTTCAAACGTACTAACCCCCAATTTCTGTCCTTCCTTTTCTTTCTCCAAGTAACCAATCGCCACACAATCAGCTCTGTAATAGATGTTAAGCCATCTGTAAGCTTAGAATGCAGATTTTTCAAAACTTTTAAGGAACATTGAAATATCTTCATAGTACATGTTTAATTATTCAATCCATCTATCTTTCCAGTGTTGCGCCAGCCCCAGCAAGAATACAGCACGAGGCAGGAACAATCCCTGACCTAGCTAGCGCTGCGCCACTGTGTCCTCACATGTTTAATTATTAACAATATATATTATTTAAATGACATTAACATTTTATCTATATAATGTAATAAACATATTTTGCTGAAACATATTTCATCTTAAAAATGATATCGTCATCATATGTAAATATGCGCTTTACAAAGTGGCGCAGGTTGTGCAGTATTATAACTCTATCACAAGTTTACAGTGAGGTAATGGTAGTGTAAGTACAAACAGTTCTATAAAGAGCACTTGATGGACTGATTGAGTGTGTTTATAGTTCTTGGGATGAAACTTGTTCTAAACCGCGAGGTTCGTACAGGAAAAGCTCTGAAGCGTTTGTCGGATGAGAGCAGTTCTAATAGCGAATGGATGAGGCAGCCTGTGCTTGATTCTGTATACCGGTAATTCTCTTTCCGATCAACTGCTCCGAGTGGTGCAGTGAGAGTAATATGGAAAAAGATGATCCGCTGTGGCAACCCCTAACGGGTTGAAAGCTGAAAGTAGAAGAAGAAGGTGCAGTGAGAGTAACAATGCTAAAGCAGCTATGGTATTTGGAATAGTTTGGCCATTCCGTGGACCATTATATTGTTGCAGATTAATTACAATCAGATGCCTTAAACTCATGAACAATATGCAGTTAATTTCACTGTATTTGATAAAGCCAGCGTTATACATGTAAAAAAAGAAAGGAAACCACCTGGGAACAGCAGCACTGCTTTAACACTGGGTGCCGCCAGTATGCAAAACCGAGCAGAGAACTTGAATACGCCAGGGTTGTAGCTATGGTGAAAATGTGTGTGGCTTTATGGCAAGTTTAGGTTTTATACCTCACGATTTGAGCATGGAAATGGGCTTACGCAACATTTTTGTGCATATGCACCATTTATACATGAGGCCCCTGGTCACCCATTGCCCTGTCACGCCGTCCAAAAACTTCCAAAGATGCATCACCCCTTTGCTGCTAAAATCATTCTACTCGTTTATGTGCACCTGAAAGGATGCAGGTACGTGCCGTTACTCTTTATTTCAAAAGCTGAGGGCTAATAGGGCACGGGTAATTACTGTATATTTAGAAGGACACCACAGAGAGAAACTATACAATCCTGCAGAAAGCTGGTGAGGGAACATATAAAACTAAACTGTTGTGAAGGGAGTTGCATCCTCACAAGCATCCGTTCACAAGTCACGTACAGGAAGCTTCTGAACAGAGCCCTTGTGTTCACTTGGCAAGATTTAAATGTAGATGTGCACTCTGCTACCATACTGTCTCCTGATGTGGAAAATAGCTGAAATGTTTATTTACAAATTTAGCCCGTCGGCACATGACTATGTGTCATAAGTATACAAACACATTAAGGTACTCATAAACATTTTCAAAATGAAAATAATTACTTTGAAATACCTGTTATGCCTCTTGAGTCATGACCTTTTGGAATGAGTAATAAGTTACAAAAGTTACAAAATGTGCTAAATCTGTATAACATAACACATGACTCTGTGAAGCAAAGTAATGCAATTTCTTAGTTCAAAGAGCAATTCCACCGGCATTTTTGTTGTAATGTAATGTCAGTCATTACTCCATAAAATTGGACTATAAAATAAGAAAAACAGCACCTTACCATCTCCCCTGAATGGCAGTGAGCTAAAGCTGACATGATACTTAATCAATCAGTGTTTATTTTATGTAGCCCCTTTAAAGACATGCAGAAGAGTGGCATAATGGGTAGCACTGCTGCCTCACAGATCCAGCGGTCACAAGCCACCTACAGGAGTAGGTAACCTGCTAGTAGTTTGTGACCGACCAGGACCGGGAGTTGATACCATCAGAGTCAAAACCAAAGAATGACAGCATGAAGAAAAAAGTAAAACAGCTGTTTATTGTTTCAATCCATTGGCAAATAAAGTTCTGGGGCAGTAATATATAAAATGTACATACAGTACACAAAAAAAAAAATAATAAAAAAAAAACAACAACAAAAAAAAAAAAATCAAAATATGGCCTTATCTTCTAGGCAACTTTCACTTTCTATGAACAAAAACCTGCCTGACCATTAACTACAAAAATAAGGCTCTGAAGCAGTCTTAAATATTTAAGCTCCTCCAACTTCCAAAAATCAGGAGCTTGAACTGACTAATAGGAGATTGTCATTCTCCCCTTAAGCAGCCCATACTCAACTCTGCAATCCACAATCAGGTAAACGTTCCCCCCCTAGCGGCTCATGTCCAACCCCTTATAAAGCCGCTCTAATTTCTTTCCCGGAGCCCTCTGTTGTAGGACGACACTAACCATATTCTGTTTTGGGGGGAACCCAAAGGATTCACAAACAAAGTAACTTAACACTGCTCACAAGAAACAATAACAACAAACCAATTGCACTTTCCTATATCTGTGATCTCCGAAATAACACACTAAAAAAAAAACCTGTTAAACCAACAAATCTCAAGAACTTTAAAAAAAAAACCTTTCCTCCCCCACAGCCGTCTTTTCCCAGATTCCTAAGCACGGCGCAAGCGCCTGATCAAAGCACCATGTTTAAAATGGCATATGGACTGATGCTCGCGTCTTTATTTGTAAGGAGATAACCAGAGAATAAGGAACCACAGTAACCCCCTCTCTTCCCACGCCAATGAATGATGGTAAGTATTCTTATTTAAAACCCTTTGTTTCCAGTATATATATATATATATATATATATATATATATATATATATATATATATATATATATATATATATATATATATATATATTTTTTTTTTTTTTTTTCTCTCTATGTTTTGTCCTGCTAGACATTCAAAGTAAAGTTCTACAGGGGTAGGCAGCAAGTTAATATGGGGATGCGTTTCCGCGTCACGCCCCCCCACTAAAACTCTCGATGTCCTTGACACGAGATAAATAATCAGCCACTCGGTTCTGACCCCCGGGGATATATTTAACCTCAAACTTGTAGGGCTGTAAGGACAAATACCTGCTGCTGACCCTAGCATTGGAATCTCTCATCCGTGCCAACCACTGCAAGGCTTGATGGTCTGACTCAATGACAAATGGATGTCCTAAAAGGTAATACTTAAGTGAGTCTACCACCCATTTAATAGCCAAAGCTTCTTTCTCTACAGTGGCATACTTTACTTCCCGAGGGAATAACTTGCGGCTGATATAAACAATTGGGTGTCTAGCTGTGCCATCTCCTTGCAATAAGACAGCCCCTAAACCTACTCCCGAAGCATCTGTTTGTAGATGAAAAGGTAAGTTATAGTCAGGACATTTTAAAACAGGTTCTTTACAAACAACATTTTTCAACCTTTCAAAAGCCCTCTCATATTCTTCAGTCCAACGAACTATATTTGGTTCTGCCTTATGGAGAATTTTAGTCAGAGGAGTGGACAGATCAGAAAACTGTAGCATGAACCGCCTGTACCAACCAACTAGTCCTAGGAAAGACCGGACCAGCTTCTTCGTAGTTGGTCGTTGACGATCACGAATTGCCACGAATTTATCCACTTGTGGCTTAATTTCTCCTCCGCCTACGGTGTACCCCAGGTACTGTACTTCGTTACGGGCCAACACACATTTCCTGGGATTCACCACCAAACCTGCATGTTTAAGCCTGTTAAAGATATCTGCAAGATGACACACATGATCAGGCCAAGAATTACTATAAACAACAAACATCTATATACACCCAAGCATATGTCTTCGCCCCTCTTAACACAATGTCCATAAGCCTCTGAAAGTTGGCAGCAGCACCGTGCAGACCAAAAGGCATTACATTAAAGTGAAACAAACCGCCAGGTGCTTTAAAGGCAGTCAGTGGCTTTGCTTCATTCACCAGAGGCACCTGCCAGTATCCTTTACCTAAGTCTAATGTGGTTAGAAAGTTTGCAGGCCAAAGATTTTCAATAAGTTCATCCACCCTAGGCATGGGGTAAGGATCAAATGAATAAATTGCATTAAGTTTTGAATAGTCTACGCAAAACCGGATCTGCCCATCCTTTTTTGGCACCAGTACAATGGAACTACACCACTCACTTGTTGACTGTTCAACAATCCCAAGTTGGATCATAGTCTGTAATTCCTCCCAAAGGGTTTCTTGCAACCGCGCTGGAACCCTACAACACGTCTGTCGGATAGGCCCTGGTGAGGTAAGTAAAATATTATGTTCAATCAAGTTAGTCCTCCCAGGTATCTCACCAAACAACTCCTCCGGTACAATCTGCTTTATTTCAGCTTGTCGTTCTGGAGGGAGATGATCCAGCTCTGGAAGGCAAACTTGCGAGGTGGTGGCTGGTAAAAACTGTTTGAGTAGCTCCTCTTCATCATGCACCCTGCGGATAAAAGCTGAATCCCAGAATTAGACTTATCGTTCCATTTTTTTAACAGGTTTATATGGAAAATTTGTCATTGCTTATGCAGTCGATCAGGCATGAAAACCTCATAGTTCACAGGACTCTTTTGGGCTACTATTTCATAAGGTCCCTGCCACTTAGCTAGCATACTATTGTTGGACATAGGTAATAACAATAAAACTTTTTGTCCAGGTTGGAAAGTTCGGTTACGAGAGGCTTGGTCATACCATCGTTTTTACTTTTGTTGGGCTTGAGCCATGTTGTGTTTCACAAATTGAGACATCTGAGTAAGCTTGTCTCTCATTTTAATTACATAACTTAGAATGTTCGTCTGGTCCCTAGAATTACCATTCTCTAATGCCTCCTTTAACACAGCCAATGGCCCTTGCACATTGCGTCCATAAACAAGGTCAAATGAAGAAAATCCTGTGGATGCTTGGGGAACTTCTCTATAAGCAAATAGCAGGTAAGGGAGCCATTGATCCCAGTCAGCTCCCATTTCGGACACAAACTTTCTCAACATTTGCTTCAGTGTAGCATTAAAGCGTTCCACTAGGCCATCTGTTTGGGAGTGGTAAGGCGTGGTTCTCAATCCCTCTATACCTAACAGCCTGTAAACCTGCTTAATCAATCCTGCAGTTAGGTTAGCCCCCTGATCTGTTATCATTTCCTTGGGAATGCCTACTTGAGAAAACAATTGCAATAGTGCATTTGCTACCTGTGTGGATTTAACCTTTTTTAATGGAAAAGCTTCAGGATATCTAGTAGCATAATCACACACGACCAGAATATACTTATGACCAATCCTACTTCGACGCAGAGGACCCACAATATCCATAGCCAATCTGCTAAAAGGTTCCTCTATTATAGGCAGTGGTATCAACAGTGCTCGATCTCCCTTCTTTACTGGACCTACTAACTGACATTCTGGACAGGTCTTGCAATAATTCACTACATCCTTAGACCACCCGGGCCAATAAAAATGTTTAGCAACTCAGTCAGCTGTCTTTGTCCCAAGTGAACGGCCCATGGGATATCATGTCCCAGCTGTAAGACCTTATCCCTAGATATTTTGGGTAGCACCCAAGATGACTTGGTCATCTTCGTGATACAATATTCCTTGGTCTAATACAAAAGCTTCCCCAGTCATAGAGTTCTGGTTCTTTTCTGCTCTCTCAAAGCAGGACTGTAAACTGGGATCACCCCGCTGTAAAATTCCTATAACCCCTGAAATGAAAAATGGGTCGCTTTGAGCTTCAGAGGCAGGAACAACGCTTTGATCCGTTATTGGGGTTCCCAGCGTCACACCAGCAGCTTGGATTTGAAACCCATGTCTGGTTTCTGTGTTCAGAGTTTGCACATTCTTCCTGTGTCTTTATGGGTCTTTCATCCAAAGATAGGAAAGTTAGGCTAATTAGTACCTTTAAAGCTGGCCCTGTGTGGATGTGTGTATGAAGGTGTCTTAAGATGAATTGGTGACCTGTCAAGTTCTGGTCCCTACCTTGATGCTGATAGACTGTAGCTCCCCACAATCCTAATTGGATTGAAAAGGTCTGAGAATGCTATGTAATTGTAATATATAAAACAGAGAGCGCATCAGGATTTTGGGGTGCCAAGTGAGAAAACCCCATTTAATGATGAAAAGTAGTAAAAGAAAAGAAAAATTGATAGTACCACTACACTATCACTACAAAGTTGACTGTTATGACTTTTTATAAAGAGCTTGGCTTGGCAGAAGTGTCAACAGAGTGTCCCCAAATAATCCTTCCCAACTGTAAGGGAAACAATACAGATATAATAAATGACTGAGCTTCACCCTTATCTGTACTAATTTCCCACTGCACAAAGCTAGCCCCCCCCCCCCCCACTTTAGTGGACTAATGGAACTGGCTGTGAGGTCATGAATACGTGTGCCATCTCGACAAGAGACAGTAAAAAGACAAGCAAAAGCAGCAAGACAAAAGGGCTGGTGGTAGACTTCCGGCGTGTCAAGAAGCCTCTGAGATGAGTCACCATCTAGGAGGATGGATGTGGAAGTGATGCAGAGCTACAAGTACCTGAGGGGTTCACATTAACAACAAACTGGACTTGTCTGACAAATAGTGGTGCTGTACAAGAAGGGCCAGAACAGACTTAAATTCACAAGGAGACTCTGGTCTTTAATGCATGAGAAAAGCTGCTGGAAATGTTCTTCCACTCCGTAGTAGCCAGTGTGCTGCCAGGGGAAGCAACTTGAAATCAAAAGATGTACAATGCCTGAACAAACATATCAGGAAAGCCTGCTTTGTTTGTTTGTTATACCACGTCAGATTGGAGGTTTTGGGTTGTGGGAGCGTGAACATGAGTGAGAGAATAAAACTGAAAAAAAACTCCAATTTCCAGCTTCATAATCATCACTCTTTCTTGACACTCTTTTCACCTCCAAAACACTCTTGACATACTGTTCCTTCAGAATAACTCCTACCCCATTTCTCCTCCCATCCACACCATGATAAAATAATTTGAATCCACCTCCGATCCACCTGGCCTTACTCCCCTTCCATTTAGTCTCTTGCATGCACAATATATCAGCCTTCCTTCTCTCCATCATATCTGCTAACTCTCTCCCCTTACCAGTCACACTGCCAACATTCAAAGTTCCTACCCTCCGTTCCTATCCTCCTTCCTACGGACACGTCTTACCCCTCTTCTTCTCCTTCTTCTTCGGCCAAAAGTAGCCCAATTTTTGCCAGCACCCTGTTTGCTAACAGTACTGGTGGCGGTCGTTGTTAACCCGGGGCTCAACTGATCCGGTATGGAAATTTGAATTGTTGTCCGCATGTTATTCTGGCAAAAGTTTACACCGGATTCCCATTCCTGACGTAACCCTCCCCATTTCTCTGGGCTTGGGACCTGCAACAAGTAACGCACTGGTTGGTGCATCTTCTGTGGCTGGTCTATTAAAGCCTTCATATTCAGGATTCTGTCACATATTCCTTACATGCAATGACTGCTTGAAGTCTGTGATTCATAAACATCACCTAGTGCTGAGGATCTTCTCTGCTAAGCCTCTAATGCAGCCATCTTCAGCTCCTGCTTGTTTCAGGGGCTTGTCCCTTTAAGTTTTCTCTTCAGTATTTGGAAGGCCTGCTCAGTTGGATTTAAATCTGGTGAATGGCTTGGCCATTCAAGAATTTTCCAGTTTTTTAGCTTTGTAAAACTTCAGTCTTGCCTTAGCAGTATGTGTAGGTCATTATCTTGTTGTAAAATGAGGCACCGTCCACTAAGTTTGGAGGCCTTTATTGGAACTTGAGCAGATCAGATGTTTCTATTCACTTTAGAATTCACTGTGTGACTGCAGTCAGCAGTTCCATCATCAGTAAAGAGAAGTGTGCTGGGACCTGTGTCAGCCATACATGCCCAAGCCATAACACCCCCACCACCATGTTTGGATCTTGGGCAGTTCCTTTTTGTCTCCACACTTTGCTCTTGCCATCACTCTGATGAGGTTCGTCTTTGTCACATCTGTCCACAGGACCTTTTCCTCAAATTCCTTAATTTTCTAAACATTAACACTTGGGGTACAACTATTTCCTTAGAGTTAACATAGTCATGATACAATCAAACAAATGAATAGATCTAAATGAAAATAATATTAATAGTAATAATACACACTAATAAACCTGCCATATTAAAACATGGTGTTTTCTACATTTATTTTAAAAACACTTTTATTCATACACTGAGCCATGCTGGCTTTCTAAAGAGTTGTTTTCTTACACATCTGGTCAAGGTTGGCGTTTCTGCAAGGGAACCAGATATTTCTGCTGATAAACCCCGGTCTCGTGTCATTGGAAAATCACGTGATACAGGCTGACGAGTCTGTTTGCCTGGGGTCTGAATCGCATTGGCACCATTTTTAACCTCTTGAAATAAAAGCCGCACGCTCACGTTCGGAAAAACTGACCCGGGCCCGTTAATTTCAGCCATAGAATTAAAGAATAAATCCCATCCTTTCAGTTTTCCAGCCGTTGTTTAAAGTTCATGTTTGCGTAGCGAACTTGATCAGATCAACCATATTTGTTCCAGTAATAGGGGTACCTTTATATACAAATTCCCCTCTTTTCATTGCAGGATGATGTGGACGGGTTTTATGTCATTTTCCGAATTAGCATTTCCATATTTTTCCTGAGTCTGTGAGAGACGCTTTCCAACATATCTCTAACATTAATATCTTCCTTTTCAGCAGTTGGGTGCAATGATGCGATCTCTGACGGCGTTTGAGTTTCTGGTAGCACGAGAGTCAATGTAGTCTTCTGTGATTTGTGTTGTCTCTAGAGACTCAGATATCACTGCAAGGTATGAAAGTACAGCTCCACTTTTTCATGGGGTGAAAGGGCACTATTTTGTAAAATACTCCTCATTTCATGATCAAGCGTTTGCATAGAGTTTTTTGTCATATCTGTTTTTTCACTGGCGGATGTTTTGATCTGCTCCAGTTGTTTTTCTGGTACAAGGTACATTTTCTCAGTGTGCTCCATTTTACCAATTCGCAATTAGCCCGGTAAGTAACAGGATCGCTATGCCGATTAATTGACCGATAAATCCATCAGACTGATTTATAATACATTTGTTTCGGTTAATAGCAACTTTTTTATTGCTCAGATTTTTTATGATATTGCGTTTATTTTTAAGAATGCCAATCTGCCTGCCATTTAAAGGTAAGTTACCATTAATTGCATTGAGCAGAATTTCACAAATAGCTAGAATTAAATCGTCAGAAGCTGCACACAAAATGGACTTTCTCTGTTCTGGTTTTGCCTTTATAAGTAATCACATGAGTTGTAAATTTCATTTAATCCTGGACGACATGGTGAGCAGAATGACATCTTTTACAAAATGATGCCGGGCCGATAAAATCACATTTTTTTATCCTTAGACTTTCTAAACACTTAAGCCATGGAGCGCTGCGATGGGTATACTGATGCTCTCAGCCTAAACTCATCTGGGGCCTCATGTATAAACGGTGCGTACGCACAGAAATGTTGTGTACAAACGTTTCCACGCTCAAATCGCGATGTATAAAACCTAAACTTGGCGTAAAGCCACGCACATTTCCACGGTACCTCATACCCTGGCGTACGCAATTTCTCCACTCGGTTTTGCAGACTGGCGGCACCCAGCATCAAAGCAGTGCTACTGTTCCTGTGTGGTCACCCTTTCTTTCTTAGACCCACATTCCTGACGCGGCTTTATAAATACACTGAAATTAACTGCATATTGTTTATTAGTGTAATGCATCTGATTGTAATTAACCTGTAGCAATATAATGGTCCAGGGAATAGCCATAGTATTCCAAATACCATAACTGCTTTAGCGTTGTTATGCTCACTGCATCTTCTTCTTCTTTCAGCTGCTCCTGTTAAGGGTTGCCACAGCGGCTCATCTTTTTCCATATTACTCTCACTGCACCACTCGGAGTATTTATATCACTGTATCTGAGTGGGGAATCACAGCAGCAGCTGATCCGAAAGAGAATTATCGGTATACAGTTTCAAGCACACACTACCTCAGCCACAACGCGTCAAAGCCTTTCCTGTACGAACCTCGCGTTTCAGAAACAGTTTCATCCCAAGAACTATAAACGGACTCAATCAGCCCATCAAGTGCTCCTTGTAGAACTGTTAGTACTTATAAGTACAATTACCCCACTGTAAACTTGCACTACAGTTATAATATTGCAGAACCTGCGCCACTTTATAAAGCGCATATGATGACAATATCATTTTTAAGATGAAATGCAGCAAAATATGTTGCTTATAGTATACAGATAAAACTTTAACTTCATTTAAATAATCTGTATTGTTAATAATTAAACATGTGAGGACACGGTGCCGCAGTGCTAGCTAGTTCACGGATAGCTCCTGCCTTGCGCTGTATTATTGCTGGTGCTGACGCAACACTGTAAGGATAGACGGATAGAATAATTAAACATGTACTACGAAGATATTTCAATGTTCCTTAAAAGTTTTGAAGAATCCGCGTTCTAAGCTTACAGATGGCTTAATGTCTATTACAGAGCTGATTGTGTGGCGATTGGGTATTTGGAGGATGAAAAGTAAGGACAGGAATTGGAGGTTAGTACGTTTGATAGAGACAGTACTTCTGTAATAAATTATTTCATTGAAGGTCGCACATGGCGCAGCAAGCCTCTTGCGTGAGATATGAACAATCACTGCGCCACCATGTTCCCATGTTTAATAACATGCTTTTATTCCTGTCATCATGAACAAGATATCACGTATACATCTCAGTATTTTAATTATTCAGAGAGCTGTAATATCACGAATGTAATGGATTCTGTGTCCTGTTGGAGAAAGAGAAAGAACGGAAGCACATAGTGATTCACACACATAGAGCACGTAGAAGATCAAATACAGAACAAAGCATTTAACGTGCTACTTGAGAAACCAGTAAAATAAACGATTTTAAGATGAAGTTTATGATGTTCTACTTTAATGACAAAATAAACTACGTGATTAAAGTGGAAATTTCGAGATTAAAGTTGACATTTTGTGCTTTTTTACCACTGCGTGCCTATTTTTTCTCTGTACCCTAATAAGCTCTCATATGACACTCAGACGGTCCCCTGCTAGTCACCTTTTCACGCCGACTTTGATATGTGACAACTTCTTTTTTATTTCGGGCACTGTGCGATTTTGTGAACTTGAGCTTTCAAGTTTCTCCGACACTATGTCACTCGATCAACTTTCTTTTGTTGATTATACCACTGTTTAAACCAACAAATAGTACGTTTTTCCTTTGCCTCCACTTGGTATTCGCTGAAATTCTTATATTTCCCCCGTGCTTTTCCCATTGTCTTTTCACAGAAGGCTATTTATATTGATTTGCATATTCAAAGAGTGGAGGCAGGCGTGTGTGTTACTTTTCACGCTGACCGGGATTTATTTAGTGGAAGAACGTGGTATATGGTGTACGCACAGATTTATACATCTGGATTTTTTTTTTTGCGTACGCACATTTTCTCTTTTGTTCGTACGCCATGTTTTAGTGTTAATTCTATGCACGGCATTATGCATGAGGCCCCTTGTCTTTTCTCTGCCTCACAATAATTCTTAGATACTGCTGAATTCCTTAGCAGTCTTAGCTGACCAATGGGAAGTAATTGCATGTTCCAAAACATGTCTTTATAGAACATACACTGTTGTCTTATGTATCTCCTTGTGGCTTAAGAAGAGATTCCATGACCTGATGCAGAACAGGGCAGGAAAAACAGAAGAATGTTTTTTCAAAACATCAAAGTTGTTATGGTGCTATCAGATGATACTCAATGAATGCTAATTGTTTTATTTTATTGCAATTCTTAGAGGAAGTTTATTATCATCAGGAACAAAGGAGGTCAGTTTTTTTTGCTCTTGGATAGAAAATCAAGTAGTTAAGTATTTTCTCATTTGTGGATTTGTGCTACCACTGCGCCATCGTGCCGCCCCATATATATATCCATCCATTTTCCAACCCGCTATATATTTTTTCTTTTACCAAACTTAATTTTCTAATTTCTATATTGTTCCTAAAACGCAGAACTTATGAAATAACACATCACAGTCCAATTAAAAACAGAAGCTGGTTGGAACAAAAACCTGCAGCCACAGGGGGCCACAGGACCGAGTTTGAGAAACACTGTACTAGATGCTTAGATTGTATTCAGTAATAGAACAGCTTTCCTATACTGTTATTTTGCCTGTGGTATATCACTCCGGGAATTAAGCAGTGGTGAGAGGAGATGTCCTCAATAGATATTCTGTGCATATTGTAGTCCAGAAACAGCACTATAGAAGCAAGGCTACATCCGCATTACTACGTTTCCATTTAAAAAATTCAGACATTAGTCTCCATTTTCACCTTTCATCCACACTACCCCAGTTTTTAACTCTCAACAACTGTGACTTTTGAAAACATTCTCCAGAGCCATATATTTCTAAAAAATGCCAGCTTAGTGTTGCATGTTCACTCCATTTTCATTTATGTTGACAATATCCCTGCGTTTTTATCTCCTGAAAATGAAGACCTTTGAAGATGTCCTCTACAGCCATACATTTCTGAAAATGCCAGTTCAGGGTTGCATTGTGGATGGGTGAAAATGAAAAATGTAGTAGTGTAGACATAGCTTTAGTTGACTGAAGCTCCTACTGCCGAGCACACTATGACTGACAATTCTTGATTCTGGTAATCAGATATGTGAGCACACAGGTGAAGGCACGATATAACATTATACAGGGTGGTCCAAAAAGTAAGTACCACATTTCAAATGTTTATTCTACATAATTGCTAGCAGATAAAATAAATTTCATTACGACACAAGAAAGGGTATACAAAATAGATTTTTTTCACTGTGTTTTAAAAATGATGTCTTCAAGTTGGTGGCCATCATTAGCGATTACCTCTTTGAGACAATTTCCGAACGCTCGCATGACTCTGATGAAGTTCACAATGGTTGGTTTCAGCCCAGTAGAGCAAGTTTTGCTAATTTATGCAACCATTCAAATGGAAATGTTTTGTCACTGCACATGACAATGGCATCTCAATGAACGGTTTGCTGAATGTTCGCACACAACTCTCTACGGCTCTCCCGGTCTCTCTTAGTGAGTTCCTCCACCACCATAATTTTGTATGAATGAAAATTAAAGTCCTCATGCAAAAATCCTCCTCATAGACGTGTTGGAAATGCCTAAGGCAGAAGCATGTTTGTGTGCTGAACGTCTAGGAGATTGCAAAATTGATGCCCTTACAGCTTGGATGTTTTCAGGTGTTCATACAGTCCGAGGACGGCCTGGAGATTATCTGTTCAATGCTATAACCATCTGTCTAAATTTAGCCACACACTGAAGAATTGTTTTCCGATTTGGGATGTCACTGTTAGAAGGAGTGCACTCAGAAGACGCGTTGCGTAGTGATGATGGATTTGTTGTTTTTGAAGAACGCAAAAACATGGTGTGCACTGGACCAAGGCTTGTTGCAGACTGAAAAACTACAAGGTATCGCTTATTAAAGGACCCCCACTCCAACTGAAATCTTCTTCCAGTTCTCCATATTAGGCTTCACAAGTATATTACATGGCATAAGGATAAACATCCTACTCTCATTCTTATTCGTCTCTGGAAACTTTGCAGATATAGAGTGTGTAGAGTTCACTACGACTATACTTTCATGTCTCAAACCTCCATTTATGTATTTATATTTCATATTTTTACTTTTTGTGTATTTCTGCTTAGGAACCTGTTTTAAAACAGGCTTAGCAACACTTCTGATACTTGTAGCTAGCTCTCTGCTTTCACCTCTCTCCTCAACCTTCCACCACCTCCACCCTCAACCTCCTTGACTGCTGATGACTTTGCAACCTTTTCTTCATGAAAACGTGACTGTCGTCAGCAGTCAATTCTCATAATCCCATTCACAAAGTCTGCTCCCTCCAGGGTACATTCTCCTCTTTCTCTCCACCACTGACGATTCTAATCTTCTCTCTAATACACTACCTGTCCACTTGACCCCATCCCCTCACTTCTCCTCCAGGCTGTTTCTCCCTTACTCATTTCTGCAGTTACACACATCATCAACACAACACCTCACTCAGCTCAGGCCCTAATAATTCCTTACCTTAAGAAACCCACACTCAACCCATCTCAAGTAGGTAACTACACACCAGTCTCACTCCTCCCCTTTCTATCCAAAACACTGGAATATGGCGCCTCTAACCAAGTCTCTTCCTTTCTTCTATAGAACAGTCAGCTTGATCCTAAACAGTAAGGCTTCAACAGGGGCCATTCCACTCAACTAACCACTGGCTAGAGCTGCCAATCTTTATTTGTCCTCATCTTGCTAGATCTCTCCACTGCCTTTGACATGTTCAACCACCAGATCCTCCTTGCCACTCTCTCTGACCTTGGCATCAATGGTGGTTTGATTTCTACCTCTTCAGCAGATCATACCGTGTTTGCCCCAGCTAGGGTGCACCTGGCAAGCATGGGGCTGCCCCAAGGATCTTCTCTTTATGCACCTTCTCACTAGGCCCTCTCATTTGGTCCCATGGTTTCTTTTATCCGTGCCTATGTTTTTGTAACTTAAGAATTGGAATTAGCTTGTATTTGATTCTGAGCGCTTCACTTGTGGTGATCAATTATGTAAACTTGTCCTATGGCATTTGTTCCCAAACAGTCCCCTATACTCACCAATGATGCATGTTAAGATTGGCTTGATCATCTTTTGATCATCTTTTTACCTCACAGAACATCACATGTAGGAATGTCCTCTGTGTGCAGTGATTTTTTTAAAAAACACCAATAGGGATGTATGTACTCTCTAACCTCCTTAAGTATGCTGATAGCACTGAATATAAGATGATCCTGAACACTAGTCAGTCAAAATGTGAAACATTTCAGACAATCATTCTGTATCTCCTTTGATCCCTATTTGCCTTTGGCATTTTATGCCTCATTTAGTCGTCCACCAGCTTGTTCTTTCCACTCATGCAGAAACAGAAATTTCCTGGTGAACATGCTAGATTACCCTCTGCACTTTGGTAAGCCTTGAAAGCTCTGAATGTCTGGCATGGCCTGCTAGCTGCCTGCAGTATTACAGAGGTGACTGGAAGTTTTATTCTGAAATTGCTAACAATTTATTGTATTGAAGTATTCAGAATGTAATGAAATGATATGTTGAGCACATTAAAAAACAAATGAAGTGCAAATTTACAAAACTTATTTAGTTCATTTGGGTAATTTTTAAAATAATTGATTCAAACAGAAATTTAAGTATAGAATGATTGTAAAAAGTTGAAGTTTTCACATTTTATTGTTATACAACATCAAATCACCCCACACTATAAATATACAGTAACACCAGATTATGTATAAGGGGTACAAGACAGAGGAGAGGAGTCAGGTGGAGAATGAATTGTTTGCATCTTAACATCAACAAAACCAAGGAAATGTTTATTGAGTTTCACCGCACCAAAGCGTGTTTATGTCCAGTTAATATTTAGAGTTGTAAATGTAGAGGTGGTACACTCCTACCAGTACCTGGGTGTCCATATCAATGGCAGGCTAAACTGGTTCCTGGTTTCTTCTTTAGGGAACTGTATTCCTTTAAGGTGGGAAGTGACATCCTTCACATCTTCTACAACTCTGTGACCCTGTGACTCTCTGATGGCCAATGCGATCTTCTTCTCTGTGGTGTGCTGGGCTGATGACATCACTTCAAGAGAAGCCCACCAAATCAACAAGCTAATTAAAAGGGCAGACTCAGTTGTGAGATGCATTCTGGACCCCTTGGAGGTCATAACAAAAGAGAGAATTAAAACAAAGATGAGAGCCATTATGAACAATGCTGCACATCCTCTCTCTGACACACCAACACTGAGAACTTTCAGCCAATAGATTATTCACTAGACGTGTGTCAAGAAACGTTACGGGGGCACCTTTATACCAACATCAATACACCGGCATAATGCCTAAAGTCAGAATTTTTCTTCTTACTTTTTATTTTTTTTCTTTATAGCCCTTCTGGTGTGTTATTAGTACAAATGTTTGTGGTGTGCCTTCTGTTAGAATGACAAATGCAATGTATTTTATGGCTTCATGCATTACCAAATTCATTCCAATAGATGATGCACTGTGGTCTACATTGATTTCAATCCTTCTTAGAAGGGTAGGACAGCTAGTAGTGTGTATAAAGTTAGCATAACGACTTTTTTTTGCTCACAGGCATGTTTTACTATCAGACTGAAGCCTGTGTGTGTGTGTCCTGCCATAGACCAGTGCCTCAAACAGGGTGGCATCTGCATATGCAGAATAGGGTCTGATCTCATGCGACTTGATGTTGATTATAGATTGATGGTTTCAGGAACTGGTTCAAATATTTGTCTAAGATGCAAAATGCAAGATACCTTTATCATCACTGTACAATACAATTAAATATCATTTGAGGGAGGCTTGTGGTAAAGTGAGGTTGGCAGCTGATTGCCATTTTAAATAAATAATCGCCACACTCATGGTTCCCATACACGATGCAGGTAGTCCCGCACTTAAGTGCACTGGTGCAGAGCCGCCCATGGTTGTAATTGATGCCGGGAGCTGCTAATCACCACAACTGTGCCACGTCCCCATTTTAAAACGAGAAGTGCGAGTGCGAGATGGGAAAAGGAAAAGGAAAGAGAAAAGACAGAAAGGGGGTTTAAAGGAAGAAGGAGGCAGGAGGAAAAAGAGCTGGTGCAGGAGCGAGCGATCGAGTCAAAGAGGAAAGAGTGTATGGCTGACGCTCGGGGTCAGTTGGAAGCAGTCACTTAAGCTGAGTAGTTCCAAGTAGCAGGAGCGACCAGGAAGGTGAAAGACTTGCCGTGTAAGGCTGGGAAGGCAGCGGAAGTTGAGGAGGCCTGGAAGGGAGAGTCCCTGTGTGAGCACCCTGGTCACTGGGAACCACAGTCTTAGTCCAGTCAGAGAGCTGTACATAGCCAGGGGAAGGAAGGCAACCGGACCAGAGGAAGGTTGGCTTTACCTGCGGATAAGGCAACTCCCCTGTTGCAAAGCCCGTACGGGAGAAGCAGAGGAGCCGCCAGTTAAAAGGAAAAGGCACCAGGTTTTTAAAAAGGACTGCATCCAGCCTGTTGATTTTAAACTCATTTTAATTGGATGTACTTATTAGATTGTTAACCTCCACGTTCCACCTTTTGCACGTTTTTTGGGATTATTTATTTATTAACTTTGAGCATTGCACTGTGGACACTGTTTTTTTGTTAATAAAAGCACTGATCACTTTTGCAGCTTCCCCTCTATACAAATATGCAGTAAGTACTATATATGGTAAAAAAAAAATAAACATTCCAACTCATAAGTAAAACGATGCATTACAGATCCCTTTAACAATTATTAGTTTATCTTGATATGGGCTTTTTACTCAGTTTGCACGTCATTCTCACGTTAATTTAGAAATACATGCAGCGCCAATAAGAAGTATTCACCTCAGTGGAAGTTTTCTTACTTTATTATCAGACAACATTTAATCACAGTGGATTTAATTACATTTTTTAACACTGACCAACAGTATAAGACTTCTTAATGTCAAAGTGAAAACAGATCTCTGCAAAGTGCTCTAAATTTATTACAAATATAAAACACAAAATAATACAACATGCCTGAATCAACACTTTCATAAACTCTGTATGGGTATTAATATTTTCTTTAACCATACCACAATCTCAGAACACGTTTGTAAAATTTTACAAACAAGTCTGCTTAAAAAGTTCATAATTAGTCTACTAGTTTAGAAGAGTCCAACAATTAAGTATACTTGCTGCTGTTTGTGAATTTAATTTTTACAGTGATTTAAAAATAGCAATTCCATTACTTTTGGAGATACCAATTTCAATAACTTATATAATACTGTAATTTCAGAGGTGCTACTGTTAAAACAAAAAAAGGCTTTAATAAAGTTGCTTTTGTGAGCTTTGGAAACAGTCTGGTTGCTTCAGCTTTACCCACTAATTTGAACGTCTTTTAAGTCCATCCTCTCGAGTTTTCTCATCTTTTTGTAGTTTTTTAAGTTTTCTTCAGGGTACGTGACGTTAGCGAGTTCCAGCCTGAAAATGGCCTTTGCGTCAGTTGTGATGAGCAAGAAGGTCAGGGCTGAGAGGCAGAAGGGCCACGTGCATGCAGGCAAACCAAACTGAAAATAAAAAAGAAGTCCAAGTTGATATGCATTTTTGTAACAGATGAACTTTAGATGCTATAATTTTAATCTGAATACGTGACTGCTACACAAGATCTTGTAGCAATTAATGATGTAAATTACACTGAGGGACAGCTTTCTTAAGTGCACCAAAATTGTCCCCCTTAGAACAGCCTGAATTCATCCAGACAGGGACATTTCTGAATTTATCCTAATGAAATTTTAATCCAACCATAAATTGATATGGTTTTGACTAGGGGTGGGCAACGCCGATCATGGAGGGCTGTAGTGACTGAAGGTTTTTGTTCCAACCCAGTTTCTTAATAAGAAGTCAATTATTGCTGATGAAGCCCTTATTGCCCCAGTGACATTTTGATGCTTCATTTTAGTGTTCTTTCTTGTTGAGATTCCACGCCCTTAATTGCTTATTTCAGTCTTAAAACAGCTGCACTGACTATTTTAATGGCTCCTTATTAGCAGTAAAATGCAAAGGACAAAGGAGCCAGCAGTTCTCCATCTAACTCGTTTCTATTTACACATCTGTTGATTCATCACGAACTATTTGAAAAACATTTAAGAGAAAAATGTGACAGATTGAATATTATCCATTTTAGGCTTCAGATCATTTGGATGATATCCTTGGAAAGGAAAAAATCTACGATATAAGCAACTAACATAAAATTAAATAAGGTCTGAGATTAGCAAGAATTGGTTTCTAATTAAGTAATTGGGTTGGGACAAAAACTTGCCGCCACTGCGGCCATCCAGGACTGGTGTTGCCCACCCCTGGTTTTGACTTTTTCTATCACTGTCTTGTTCCCTTCAGTCACTTCCCTTTTGAAGACTGGGCTACAGCAGGCAGTTTGGGCTGCAAGACGATTGTTGGTTGCCGTCTTGTGTTATTGCAAGCTACCACTGCACAAGGCTTAGTGACTTCCACATTTCCGTTGACATGAACATTGATAGACCCTGCATTGTCAACAGTAATTAGTAGGCTAGTTGTTTAACTTGATCATTTTGCCTTCTTATCACACACCCTGTTGTAGCTTTACATGACTGGAGTCACCAGGCATATCACAGCAGTACGGTTGTACAATGCTGTATGTATGAATTTCACTATCCATGTCAACGTCTGATGACCAGTTCACATTGTCAATACTATCGACTTGATTGGAGGGCAAGAAGTTAAGAAGGCTGCCGAGATCTGTGCAGCTGATATGAAATTAGCATTTTTGTTTTTTTCTTGTGAATTTTGTTTTAATGTTGTGAAATGTAATTTTTTATTTTTTATGTGTTCTTTGATACTCTGTCTTCCAATCCAATGTTGATTCTACTCTGGTGCCACGTACTGTTGTGACAGGCACAACTGTAATACAGATAAACAAAAGATGGAAAAGATCTAGAATTGCCTATTTCTTCCTAGAGACAAAGAAAGATGAGGTTAGTAATAAATTCTGCCCCCTTTTACTTAGGAGACAATTTAAAAAGTTGGCATGATGGTTACTCAGCTGTTCAAGTGACGGCAGTCCTTTGGCTTTCTAAACATCTCATTAGGCCTTTACATGGTTCTGAATAAAAATTCAGGAGATGATGCAGATGCTGTGCATGAGGTGTTATTCATTGTAAGTTTTCAATTCAAAACTAATAATTTGCATCACCAGCAAGCTATCACTGGGGCTCTTGCACCTCTCCACTTCACATCCTCACATGGAGAACATGGCTGCAAACTCAGGGCATCTGAGTTGGAAACAAATACTTATCCAGGTCTGCTACTAGGAATTTCCTTCCTTCAGCTGAGAAGGCAGCCCCCTTCATTTCTGTTGCAATATGGAGGTAACATTATAACACCGCATGGTCTCACTCGATCAGCCTCGAGGTCCCCTCGTATTAATTTCACTATCCGTGTCAACATCCGATGACCAATTCACATTGATGATGCTATCAACTTGATTCAACTAATGCTTTAGTTTCAGTTTGTTGAAAAACAAGCTTTGTCAGCTTCTTGTTTTGGTTGAAGGTTCCATCCCTTAGAGAGGCAAAAAGCATAGAAATATTTATGATTTTTTGCAGGATGATGTTATTTCATCCACTAGATGGCAGAAGAATACTGTCCCAAGCATTATTTCACCTTAAAACTGTGAAGTGCTCCCACCTTACATGATACCCCAAATCTGACTCAGGAATAACCGTAATTACATAGAATTCCAAGTCTGAGTGATGCCCAGGGTTAACGTCAATTAGGTTAATAAAGTCAACACTTAGAGAAAGAGGAAAGACTTGAATTACATGACTTCTAGTCCCTAAACACGATAATAGCGTGTGTATTACAAAACTCCTCCTAAATGTAAAATTTGTTTCATAATTATAACTCTTATATTTTAATGCCATCTGAAGAATTGGAAAGAAGTGTAAAATCCTATAACTTTTATTACATTTTTAAAAACTTCCTATAAGTTATGCATTCATTCTCTGAATCTTTTTTGTCCGGTGCAGTGGTTTGAGGGTCCAAAGTCTACTTGTGCAGCATTAGGCACAAGACTTGAGCCAATCGAGGATTGCATGAAGCCCTCATTCACATATAGTCTGATATGCCCAGCGACTTAGTCGTAATTTACCTTTGACAAAATCAGTTGTTTGACTTTGTCTTTGGTTGCAGAGGTGGGCTCTGTGTGCATGAAAACTGACAACCAATGAATGCTCCTCCAGAGCAATAAGAATCACGGATGTTTTGGACCTCACAAACAGAAGAGAAGCTTGTCTGTCTGATGTCTTGTGTTTTACGACTGATGAAATAAAAAGTAAAATAAAAAGCAGAGATTGCAGATGACACTTTGTAATGACAATAGGTGGTGGAAGTTGCTACACAGTCAGCTAAGTCGTCCTCCCCTGCACTTTCTAATCATGCAATTTGACATCCCCGGGCAACAAGATTAGCAACAAAATTTGATATCCTCCCCGAAAAGAAGTGCCACCAACTCTAATGTCAATGTTTCACAATAATAAAAATGCTGGCTGGTAAATGGTTTCAGTTAGGTTAAATAATACTTACCACTGACATGACATTTCCTATTGCTGCTCCCAGGTAAGCACAGAAGAAGGCTAATAAGAATAAATAAATAGATATTAGCAAGACAGTTGAAAGATGTGTGGACCAATTTTAAATACAAAGATCACTGTACCCACTTAATCATAAACACCAACAGCACAGTTCTGTTTGTGAGAGCACAAAATGATTTATAAAGAAAAGAAATACACAGGGTGGCTAAGAACATCTACTGCTATGAATGAGGAGTTCGACATTTATTCTCTAGTGTTGTCTGAATTTTTGAAGCGTGTGTCAGAAGAATCCAATTTGTACCGTAAATCCCACCTACACATGGCCCCCTTCATCTCATCCCACAGATTCTCAACTTAGTTGAGTTCTGTTTACTGAGCAGTGTCTGTATGTATTAAGTGTCTCAGAGTAGGAAAACAGTCAGAAGTGAATCTTGAATTTGCAGCATGTCAAGCACGATGCTGAATCCATGTGAGTGAAGTGATCTATCTGTATGCATACCCTGCTGTAAACGCCCGTTATAATAGTTGAATAAAATGGCTCATAGGAGTAATATTACAGCTCCTATATGCCATTCAATCGTTGAGCTCACACAAAGCACCCTTAATTTGCTCTGCAGAACGATCGACCTTGCTTTCTGGCAATTGCTGTCTATATAAAAGGAAAGTTATTTATTGCTCGCTTATCCTACTTCAGGTGCTGAGCCCTACCAACAGCCAAGGTGGATACCGGTTTCCATCTTTACACTACCTGCAGTACTGCGGCCTTTCAACAAAACACAAAAGACATGCACATATGTTGGACAAGGAAGACTCTCAAAGAAAGAAAACAAAACAATCACTAACCAAAAAGTTACATTGTGATCAGACTTCCCTAAACCTCCCTAAGCCAATCTAAGTGAGTCCATCCCTCAGCATGCAGGCACTTGGCCAGGGCACTGGCTTTAAACTTAGGTTAGCTATGTGGGTGCACATCCAAAAAGTTGTGCAGGCTGGAAATGGCCTTAACTCACACAGACTGCCTGTAGATAACCAGTACACTTTAAATTAATTACTATGGTTTCAAGCGATGGAACTTTTATTATTGAAAGAGACACACAAACACACAGAAGCAAGAGCTGCCCCGCATTTCCTTAAACAAAGGCCATTCTAATCCTGACGGTAAGGCGCTGTGAGGCCTTTGGCGTTACACTGTGTTCACCCTTTGTTTCTGTGAAAAAAAGGAATCAAGCAGTCAAAGCAATTCCTCAAAGGTTAAAAAGGGAGTGTCAACTGCTATCTCTTGATGAGAAAATAAAAATCAGATCATTTGAAAAGTGGCATGTCGCTTGTCGAGGGCATTATTCCCTAAACAATACAGTATAAAAACTATTCACATAACATTTATATTGTATTGGATATTATAAGTTATCTAGAGATGATTTAAAGTATATGGGGGATGTGCTTAGATTATATGCAATTATGACTTTTAGTTATATAAGGGACTTCAGTATCCTTGAACTAATCCCCTGCAGATATGCCATGTGCATTTACATTTTTTTCTGCTCTGTTCTTGGATTCTGATCTTAAATTGCATTATTGGACTTGTCTGCTTTGGACTGCCTTTAAGGCAATTCCTTTTGTGTTCTTTTCCGTATTCTTGTACTATTTTTTTAATTTTGGTAAATAAATCTTTATAATGATTCTTTGCATGTCCTTTTGTGGTCATCGTCCTCTTTGTGGGGCTTTTTTATTTATTTGGGTACTTTTTGAGTTATTTTGCTACCTCTCTTTGTTTGGGGCCTGCTAGTTCAAAACCCAGCAGTTAGCAGTGAGGAGTAGCTGCATTGGTGTGTTCCTGTTCTGGGCTACCCAGTGAAAGCCCTGGGGCCTCATGTATAAATGGTGTGTACGCACAAAAATGTTGCGTACAACGCCAGTTTCCATGCTCACATCGCGATATATAAAAACTAAACTTGCTGTAAAGCCTCACATATTTTCACAATAGCTCAGTCCCTGGTGTATGCAGGTTCTCTGCTTGGTTTTGCAAACTGGTGGCACTCCAGCATCGAAGCAGTGCTTTTGTTCCAGTGTGGTTTCCCTTTCCTTTTTAGATCCACATCCCTGACGCAGCTTTATCAAATACACTGAAATTAACCGCATATTGTCTATTAGTTTAAGGCATCTGATTGTAATTAACCTATAACAATATAATGGTTCACGGAATAGCCAAACTATTCCACATACCATAGCTGCTTTAGCGTTGTTAATCTCAAGTATTTATCCCACTATATCTGAGTGTGGAATCACAGCTCTGCAGCAGCTGATCAGAAAGAAAATTATCAGTATACAGCATTTAGCACACACTATGTCAGCCATGTGCACAGTCACTTTGAACTGCTCTCATACGACAGACGCTTCAGAGACTTTCCTGTACGAACCTAGTGGTTCAGAAACAGTTTCATCCCAAGAACTATAAACGCAATCAATCAGTCCATCAAGTGCTCCTGGTAGAACTGTTTGAACTTATAAGTACAATTACCTCACTGTAAACTTGCGATACAGTTATAATATTGCACAACCTGAGCCACTTTATAAAGCGCGTATTTACATATGATGACAATATCATTTTTAAGATGAAATGCAGCAAAATATGTTTATTACATTATACAGATAAAATGTTAACATCATTTAAATAATCAATATTGTTAATAATTAAACATGTGAGGACACGGTGTCGCAGCACTAGCAACTAGCTGGCACCCCGTTCAGGGATTGTTCCTGTCTCGTGCTGTATTCTTGCTGGGGCTGGCGCGACACTGTAAGGATAGATGGACAGAATAATTAAACATGTACTACGAAGATATTTCAATGTTCCTTAAAGGTTTTGAAGAATTGGCATTCTAAGCTTACAGATGGCTTAACATCTATTACAGAGCTGATTGTGTGGTGATTGGGTACTTGAAGAAAGAAAAGGAAGGACAGGAATTGTGGGTTAGTACGTTTGAAAGAGATAGTACTGCTGCAATAAATTATTTCATCATGGGTCGCGCACAGCGCAGCAAGCACCTTGCAGGAGGCAGGAACAATCTCTGGAGGGGGCGCCAGCTCGTCACTATCACTGCACCACCGTGTTCCCATGTTTAATAACATGCTTTAACTCCTATCATCATAAAAATGATATCAAGTATACATCTCAGTATTTACATTATTCAGAGAGCTGTAATATCACAAATGTAATGGATTCTCTGTCCTGTTGGAGGAAGAGAAAGTTTGTTTAAGAATCACATAGTGATTCACACACATAAAGCACATAGAAGAACACATACAAAACAAAGCATTTAATGTGCTACTTTAGTTACGATGGTATTTGAGAAACTAGTAAATTAAACGTTTTTAAAATTAAGTTTATGATGTTCTATTCTAATGATAAAATAAACTACGCGATTAAAGTGGAAATTTTGAGATTAAAGTTGACATTTCAAGCTTTTTTTGCCACTGTGTGCCTATTTTTTGTCTTTTCTCTGTACCCTAATAAGCTTCCATATGACTCTCAGATGGTGGGATACGAATCGCCTTTTAACAGCGACTTTGATATTTGACAAATTCTTTTTTATTTCGGGCACTGTGCGACTTTGTGATCTTGAGCTTTTGAGTTTCTCGGACACTCTATGTCACTCGATAGACATCCTTTTGTTGTTTATACCACTGTTTAAACCAACAAATTGTAAGTTTTTCCTTGCCTCCACTTGGTATTCGCTGAAATTCTTCTATTTTCCCCTGTGCTTTTGCCATTGCCTTGTCACAGAACGCTGAGCTTAAGGGCTATTTATATTAATTTGCATATTCAAACAGGCATATTTCTGGCAGGAGTTGGGGAGTGGCAGCAGGCACGTGCGTTACTTTTCAAGCTGACCGGGATTTATGTAGCAGAAGAACGTGGAAGTTGGCATACGCACAGATTTACGCATCTGGATTTTTTTGTGCGTACTCACATTTCTGCTTTTGTCCATACGCCATGTTTTAAAGTGAATTCTATGCACGACATTATGCATGAGGTCCCTGGCCTTCCATGTGGCTACATTTTGGAGGCCTCACTCCTGTTTCCACCATGTTTGTGGCACCCTATCACAAAAATCTCACCTTCTAAACCCACTTTGTCTGGTGATTTTCATTGGAGCAGCAGGACATGAAGGTCAGCCCAGACTTCACCATTGAGATTTCCTATTCAATTTGCATTTTATTTCAGTTTTGTAAAGTAATAAAATGTGAAAAGGTGCAAGACGCTGAACACTTTCTACAAGCATAAATATTTTAAAAACTGCAAAGCAGTTCTCTCTTACCGCAAACAACAGCAAGAAGATGAGTCTGCCATGTCAAAGCGTAGAACATTCCTCCTATGGCTATACAAGCCAACACACTGTTATAACTCCAGAGGCCATCGTAGATGTTTTGGAAGGGTGATGCAAGAGCCAGGCCTAAGAGAAAGGAGATAAAGGAAGATTATGTTTAAAATCTATCTAAACATGCTGTTAATACACACACACACAAATACAAAAAACTCTGGGAAATGTTTTAAGTTTAGAACTCTTTGTAAAAGTTATATCCTGTCATCAGTCTGCCATTTTGGGGTTAATAAAACAGAAGAAGCATACCTGAAGCAAATAGAATTAATCTTTTTTTTTTGGCTTTGTTTTTTTTTTTACATGCAGCTACAGTCAGCATAATAATTTACTCTACTTTTAACAAAAAAGATAACAGTGGTATGTCTTTCATTTCTTAGGAACATCTGAGTACTGGGGTGTTTTCAGAACAAAGATTTTGAGTGAAGCAGTATTTAGTTGTATGAAATTAAATCAAATGTGAAAAACTGGCTGTGCACAAATTTGGGTCCCCTTGTAATTTTGCTGATTTGAATGCCTGTCACTGCTCAATGCTGATTACTTACAACACCAAATTGGTTGATTAGCTCGTTAAGACTTGAACTTCATAGACAGGTGTGTCCAATCATGAGAAAAGGTATTTAAGGTGGTCAGTTGCAAGTTGTGCTTCCCTTTGACTCTCCTCTGAAGAGTGACAGCATGGGATCCTCAAAGCAACTCTCAAAAGATCTGAAAACAAAGATTGTTCAGTCTCATGGTTTAGGGGAAGGCTACAAAAAGCTATCTCAGAGGTTTAAACTGCCAGTTTCAACTGTAAGGAATGTAATCAGGAAATGGAAGGCCACAGGCACGGTTGCTGTCAAACCCAGAAGGTCTGGCAGGCCAAGAAAAATACAGGAGCGGCATATGAGCAGGATTGTGAGAATGGTTACAGACAACCCAGAGATCACCTCCAAAGACCTGCAAGAACATCTTGGTGCAGATGGTGTATCTGCACATCGTTCTACAATTCAGCACAATTTGCACAAAGAACATCTGTATGGCAGGGTGATAAGAAAGAAGCCCTTTCTGCACTCGCACCACAAATAGAGTCGCTTGTTGTATGTAAATGCTCATTTAGACAAGCCAGATTCATTTTGGAACAAAGTGCTTTGGACTGATGAGACAAAAATTGAGTTATTTGGTCATAACAATTTTGGTCATTTGCATTGCGGAAGAAGAACACCGCATTCCAAGAAAAACACCTGCTACCTACTATCAAATTTGGTGAAGGTTCCATCATGCTGTGGGGCTGTGTGGCTAGTTCAGGGACTGGGGCCCTTGTTAAAGTCATGGGTCGGATGCATTCAACCCAATATCAACAAATTCTTCAGGATAATGTTCAAGCATCAGTCACAAAGTTGAAGTTACGCAGGGGTTGGATATTCCAACAAAACAATGACCATGCAGAGGGAGAAGTACAATGTTCTGGAATGCCCGTCACTGTCCCCTGACTTGAATATCATTGAAAATCTATGGGATGATTTGAAGTAGGCTGTCCATGCTCAGCAGCCATCAAATTTAACTGAACTGGAGAGATTTTGTGTGGAAGAATGGTCAAAAATACCTCCATCCAGAATCCAGACACTCATCAAATTCTATAGGAGGCGTCTAGAGGCTGTTATATTTGCAAAAGGAGGCTCAACTAAGTATTGATGTAATATCTCTGTTGGGGTGCCCATATTTATGCACCTGTCTAATTTTGTTATGATGCATATTGCATATTTTCTGTTAATCCAATAAACTTAATGTCACTGCTGAAATACTACTGTTTCCATAAGACATGTCATATATTAAAAGTAAGTTCCTACTTTGAAAGCTCAGCCAATGATAAACAAAAATCTAAAGAATTAAGAGGGGTTCCCAAACTTTTTCATATGACTGTATTTGAAGTGTCTGTCATTTAAATCAAAAAGCTTTATTCTTTTTTGAGTCTTCTTATTCCAACATACCCACATTCATTCACACTGTGCCAGTTAGTTTTGTCTTTTTAATGAACAAGTCTTTGGAATATGGGAGGAAATTGAGTTTGAAGAAAAAATGCGCTGAGACCCAGTAGATGTGAGTAGATAGATAGATAGATAGATAGATAGATAGGGAGGGCCCTATTTGAGAGACAGACAGGCATACAGATTCTAATGTGAATGGTGAGCTATTGATAGCAGCCAAATCATTTTGAGCTGAGCTCAGCTGAGATTTAGGCTGGAGTAGTCCAGATGTAAGCTTTTTAAGGTTTTGTTTTTGGTGATGTAGGATGGAATATCCCCAAGATCCCCTGTAGGAAGTGTTGCCTGGAGAGTAAGATAACACTGGGGTAAAACCTTGACACCAGTAAGATTTATTGAGCTGACGCGAAAGTAACATCTGAATAGGGAAATTAGAACATCAGAACATTAGAAAAATCTAGACAAGAATAGGATATTCAGCTCAGCTCCTTTAGTCTTTCCTCATAACTCATCCCCTGTAGCCTAGGAATCAGGCTGACTACTCTTCTCTGGATTGTGTCTAGCCCTGCTATGTCTTTTTTGTAGCCTGAAGAACAAAACTGCACACAGTACTCCAGATGAGGCCTCACCAGTGGATTATAAAGCTTGAGCATAATCTTCTTGGACTTGTACTCTACACATTATACTATATACAGTAACCTAACATTCTGTTAGCTTTCTTGATCACTTCTGTACACTGTCTGGATATAGTGATGAGTCCACAATGACTCACAGGTCCTTGTCATAAGCAGCACTTTCAAGTGTCAGACCTCCCACTGTGTATTCAACATTCAAGCTTGAATTGAGAGATGTGGGGATAGGGGCAATAGATAGATGGGCTAACATGAAAGGACTTGATAGAAATGAAAGACACTTTAGAAGGTATATGCAGTATACTTTGAAGTTCATTTTACAAGCGTTTACCTACTTATGAATATTTTCAAGGTCTTTTTGTTTATTCCTATTTTTTTATTAGTTTTTTTTTTTGTTATCTGCAAGTATTAATGGTTTATTAATTATATACAGATCTATATCACTAAGAAAATTAAGAGATACTCAGATGATGGTGTACACTATGTGACAAATTCTTCTCTTATCTGCATTTTCTGTTTTCTGCTAATCAATCATCTGTGCAGCTTTGATTGTTTGCATCGTAGTAATGCTTTGTTACTGTACTCGATTATGTTTTGAAAATATGTCTGCTTTACAGGAGTATAATATTTCCTGTCTGATTTCACTTGGATTTTCAAACGCAAATGGCTGCTTTCACTCTCTTGTATTTTGTTAGACACATTTGTTACTGCAATAATAAACCAGAAAACAAAAGGGCTCTGCAAATCCTAACATGACTGGAGTGCCATGCAAGGTTAAGCCCCACCTCCCAGTAAAGGAGTTTAGTGGATATGAAAGATACATGATCAGTAAAGTGCACTACATTGTTGTCATGGAAAGAATGTATGAATACTGAACTTGGTTATAAGTTTTAAATCTTTACACACATTCAACCATCTTAAAAATATTGTATACTTTATAATGAATTTGCAAACATATGAACACCAAATCAATTAATTTTACCTGACAGGACACCAGCAGCAGAGCCGATTATTGCATGCAAACAGGTGACAGGAGATGAAATGAACAAAGCAACAATAACAATGCCTCCAGTCCATGGATTATCACAGCAGTACACTTGTCCAATACCCACTGGCACAGCCCTAAACAGCTAGAAATAAGCAAAGGGGAAAAACATTTTTATTTTTGAATTATTATAAAGACAAATAAGTATCTATCTATCTGAGCTAAAGATCATAAGTTATGAAACGATATCTTCTGTGACTTTTTGATTCTCTGCCCATATATGAAAAGTAGTTTTATTTTTGTGAAAATGTAGTTTTGACAAGACTAATTAAACTGTTGGGTTATGAATCAAGACAATAACATCAAATATAAACAAACAAATATGGTCGCTTCAGTGTTGACTGATTCTGCCACACGGTTCCAGTGTCTTGGTTGAGAATCCACACACAGACACTCTCATTGTGTGTTATCTTCATGCCTACTTTCTTTATTCCAGATATGTACTCGTAAGACTAACAGTTGACTCTAAATTCCTCTGCAGTCAGAAAGGGTGTGTTTGATATAGCAGCACAGAATTAGAAGAACATTCACTCTTCAAAATTAGAAAGTCCTGAACAATATGCAGAACCCGGTGCTAACACTAGTAACTGTTGACAAGAGCAAAATGCATACTGTATGTGTAGAATGAACATTAATTAGGAGGCTTCTTCAGAAAGTTTCTAGACTTATTTTATTTATAAGCAATTTTTGGGTGTATTGTACTGAGATGCCTGAATACAAGGTCCAGAGCTTCTCAACATTTTGTTTAGACAGACCCCTCTCTTGCCCGAGGCCTGGCACCTCTATTCAATAAGTTATTATCAAATATATTGACAGAACTTTGGAATACATCTGATACACTATACTCTTTTTTTAAGTAGCATGGCCAACCTTTAATACTAGTTCTTACCATGCCAACATTGACATCTGTCCAGGTAAAATTAGGAGTTGAAGCAATGGGTTTGATGAGAACCTGCGGGAAATAATGATTGTAATGTCCTGTGGCCACCATATGCAAGCAGACTAGAATGTTAACAGGCAGATTAATGACTGGAAGGCCCCATTTGCTGTTGATAGAAGCCAAAGCACTTGAAACAATTGAGCTGCAAAACAAAGAAGAATTTACACTGATCATTTCATTTGTCCTCTTTGGCACTTGATGAGAAAAAAGTATGAAGCTAATCTCACACAATGTACTGAACTCGATCAATGCAGCCAGAGAAGTCATCGATGAGTAGTCCCTGACTCAATAAAATGACATGGCACTCTAAAGGCTGATGGAAGCTGAAGCTTCCTTTGTCTGGTCATCCCTAGATCTGCTGAAACTTGTATTTTGCTCTTCTGGTAAACAGGGAATTCTTTTTTATATATAATAACTAGCTGTGAAAGCCCAAGGTCCTAGAAACTATTGAAATCATCAGAAAAAAAATTGATATGTAGAGATGTCAGGTAATTGAAAGGAACTACTCTGGGCATCTCTCTCCTAGGAGGTTTCATTTTGCCGGCGTGCTTGCCTTGCTTGTGTATTAGTGGTAGGAGGAAAAGTAAAAGGGATACCGTTTTGCCAATGTGCTTGTCTTGCTTGTGTATTAGTGGCTTAAATACATTTGAGGGGCTCATCAGTTTGAATGGAGGTGGGCAGCTTATTCCACCAGCTGCAAACTACACTTGAAAGGAGTCCAGATTGACATTTGATGCCACACAGAGGTGGCAAGACCACATGCCATTCACTTGCAGACCTGAGTACATGAGAAGGAGCATAGGACCTCACAAGTATCTCCATATATATAGGGGTTGACCCACTAACTACTCTGTAGGCAAATATCAAGGATTTGAACTTCATATGTGCTGCTACAGGAAGCCAATGTAGTGACATGAAGAGGAGTGACATGCACCAGTCTTGGCTGGTTGAAAACCTGATGTGTCTTTCCATTGTGAATCATCTGCAGTGGTTTGGTGACATATGCCGAAACCCTTGCCTGCATAGAGTTGTAGTAGTCCTTAGAATTAACGGTTCTGCTCTGGACTGGTTTGATTTCTAACTCTCAGGCCAATCCTTTTGTGACTCCTGGTCTAACTCCTTGTCTTATCCACAGAAACATTCTTCAGGTGTGCCTCAAGGATCAGTACTGGGTCCACTTCTCTTTTCTCCATACATTCGTTCCTTAGACAATGTCATTTCTTTTCATTGCTTCTCCTACCACCTCTGTGCTACTGATGCACAGCTCTTCCCCTCATTTCTCTCTTACAATCCACAGATTTCGGCACAGATCTCCAGTTGTCTCTCTGCCATGTCATAATGGATGAATGATCATCATCTAAAACTTAACCTTTTAAAATGAGATATCTTGTACTTGCCCTGTGATTCTCCTTCTCCAGATTTGTTTCTAAGCATCACCCTGGAACACATCACTTCTTTCAACATCATCAGGAATCATGGCATGACTCTGGACTCCTAACTTTCATTCATCAAACACATATCTTCAACAGCCCAGTCCTGCCAACTTCTTCATAATATTCACAGGATTTGACTGTTCCTCGCTAATTATGCCATGCAACACCTTATTCAGGCATTCGTTCTCTCTCAACTATCCTATTACAGTGTTCTTCTGGTAGAACTTCCTTCAGCTGCAATCAGACCTCTCCAGCTTCTCCAGAATGCTGTTGCTCAACTGGTGCTCTCCATTCCTTGCTTCATTCTTACTACTCCTCTCTTTCAGTCTCTCCAGTGGCTTCCTGTTGCTGCAAAAATCCAGTTCAAAACTCTGGATCAGTTCAAAACAGGTTCTGTTTAACAAAGTTTCGAATTTAAAGCTTGTAAAAGAAATGTGTTGCTGGTAAGTTAAATTTGGAGTGTAACTGTTCGTAGGATGCAAAAACGTTGTCTATGTACATGATTTAATCCCGGATGTTTTCCAGACATTAAAAACTGTGCAAGTTTGAGAGGGTGGAAAAAGATAAAAGCTTCTCAATCTTAAAATACTCAATAAATTGAGTTGTTAGTATATTGGTGATAACTTGTATTTATTGGGGTACAAAGCAAGGAATATAAAGAAGTATTGCAGGATTTTATTTCTCTTGCAGGAAAAGCCTGTGTATGTTCGTCTATATCTGTCCATGTTCAGGTTTTTATAGTTTGTATGTTTGCTGCCCAGTAATAAAATTGAAAGTTAGGTAGAGTCATGCCGCTTTCTGCCTTAGGTCTTTGTAGGGTCGCCCTTTGGATATGTGGATGTTCTGAATTCCAAATAAATGAGGTTATGGTTGAGTGTAATTTCTTAAAAAAACACATTATTTTTATTAAATATTTTAGAACTGATTAGTTTCTCTTCTTTGGGGTAGCTGCCATTGCACTAAGAAAGAGTTTAGGATACTGATGTTTGTAGTATTCTAGCTTTAGGTATAATTATGTAATTGTTTTGTTTACTTGTGCTTGCTTTTTATCTTGTTCATCGATAATTTTGATGCTTGCACCTTCATTCTTGTATGTATTTAAGTTGTTTTGTAAGTTGCCTTGAATAAAGGTGTCTGCTAAATTAACAATAATAATAACCTAATAATAATCAGATGTGGAAAGACCAACGAATGGACCAGGAGTTGTGTTGCATACTCACTCATATACAGTTTGACCTTACAGATGATAAACAGAGCGAATCTGCAGTATTGAGAGACTGTTTCAACATGGTCAGTGAAGGACAGCTGGTTGTCAGTCACCACCTCAGGGATGTGCACATGTTGTATTTGAGAATCTGCAGCTTAAAGTACAAATTGTTATCTCCCAGGGCACATCGTCTGTTTATACCTTGACAAAAAAGCCTAAGGCTTTGTCACTTTTTCAGATTTCTCGCATACTGTTTCGTAACTAAAAGCCTTCCTCTACTAGCCTTCAATACATTGATGATTATGGCATTGATCTTACAGCAACCGTCACCCATTGTTAGATTTACATAGCAAGCCTCAAAATATGACAAATGGAAAGCATTACTTGGAGTTGCCGTCATTCAAGTCAAAATCTGGAAGACTGATGTTAGCATGTAATAACTTTAAAGTTGTGTCAGGCTAACATGTTGTCGCTTTGAAGAAAATGTGTTTAAAGAAGACAAAATAATGAACCTGTGCAAAACATAACATTCACGGAGGACTGCAGGTAACACTAAATGACTATTTGTGCAGGGTATACCATTAGAGTTTAATAAAAATGATTTGTGTATCAAAAGGCTAAGTGTGTGCAGTGGCTGCAAGATCTCTATCTAAAACTTTGTTATTCTGAGGTCAATCCTCAATCTCTCCTGTTAAATAAACTCTGTCAAAAATGGCAACATTGATTAAAATGTTTTAGTAGACTCTGTACAAAAGTAAAACCTGCACTGTTAGTCATTTACAGACAGAGAGCTGTTGCAAGTCATTTAATTGAAGAAGTCCAGCAAACATTAGATATTGACATCAATGGAACTGTTGTAGTTCTTTTAAACAATATACTGCTTTGTTCTGGTAAATCAAATTTAGATTTACATTTAGAAAGAAAATCAAATTTAGATTTAGAACATATAATTTAGAATCGATAAGTCACAAACAGTTCTCCACCACCACACTCCATACTTGTATCCAATTCAAGAATGAAAACAAAAACAGAGTAAAATATAAATACAATGAATAAAACTTTTTGCACTTACCACATCATGGACATGAAAATATTTGGAAACAGGAGCCACCAGTACCAGTCTCCCTTTTCAGAGAACACTGCCATAAGAAGGCCAACTAGGATTCCATTGTAGCCATACAATCCTGCAGCAATGGCTCCCCTACAAAACAGATTCATGCAGTAAAGAGGCCCATGAAAATGTATTTCCTTATGCAAAATACACTGAGGAGCCAAAACATTATGTCCACTTGTCTAATATGCTCTACCTCCTCCGTCTGAAGCCAAACAGTTCCAACCCTCAAATGTGTGGACTCTATGAGACCTCTGGAGATGTTCTGTGGTGTCTGACACCAGGGGCCTTATGTATAAACGGTGCGTATGCACAAAAATGTTGCGTACGAATGTTTCCACACTCAAATCGCGATGTATAAAACCTAAACTTGGTGTAAAGCCACGCACATTTTCACGGTAGCCAACCCTGGTGTACACAAGTTCTCCGCTCGGTTTTGCAAACTGGCGGCAC
The DNA here is from genome assembly GCF_900747795.2 of Erpetoichthys calabaricus. Taxonomy (NCBI): domain Eukaryota; kingdom Metazoa; phylum Chordata; class Cladistia; order Polypteriformes; family Polypteridae; genus Erpetoichthys; species Erpetoichthys calabaricus. The sequence continues at coordinate 174,609,784 of NC_041400.2, read as the reverse complement.
CCAGCGTCAAAGCAGTACTACTGTTCCTGTGTGGTTACGCTTTCTTTTTTAGATCCACATCCCTGACGCGGCTTTATCATATACACTGAAACTAACTGCATATTGTTTATTAGTTTAAGGCATCTGATTGTAATTAACCTGTAACAATATAATGGTCCAGGGAATAGCCAAAGTATTCCAAATACCATAGCTGCTTTAGCGTTGTTACTCTCACTGCAGCTTCTTTTTCTTCTTTCAGCTGCTCCCATTAGGGTTTGCCACCGCGGATCATAATTTTCCATATTACTCTCACTGCACCACTCGGAGTATTTATATCACTATATCTGAGTGGGGAATCACAGATCTACAGCAGCTGATCAGAAAGTGAATTATTGGTATACAGCATCAAGCACAAACTGCCTCAGCCATGCTGCCTATTTGAACTGCTCCCATACGGCAAACGCTTCAGAGCCTTTCCAGTACGGACCTCGCGGTTCAGAAACAGTTTTATCCCAAGAACTGTAAACGCACTCAATCAGTCCATCAAGTGCTCCTTGTAGAACTGTTTGTACCTATAATTACAATTGCCTCATTGTAATCTTGCACTACAGTTATAATATTGCACAACCTGCACCACTTTATAAACCGTGTATGTACATATGATGACAATATCATTTTTAAGATGAAATGCAGCAAAATATTGTTTATTATATTATACAGATAAAACTTTTAACTTAATTTAAATAATCTATCTTCTTCTTCTTCTTCTTTCGGCTGCTCCCGTTAGGGGTTGCCACAGAGGATCATCTTCTTCCATATCTTTCTGTCCTCTGCATCTTGTTCTGTTTCACCCATCACCTGCATGTCTATTGTTAATAATTAAACATGTGAGGACACGGTGCCGCAGCACTAGCTAGTTCAGGGACTGTTCCTGCCTTGTGTGTATTCTTGCTGGTGCTGACTCGACACTGGAAGGATAGAATAATTAAACACATACTACAAAGATATTTCAATGTTCCTTAAAAGTTTTGAATAATAATAATAATAATTAGTGCTTTTCTCACTACTCAAAGCATCGGCGTTCTAAGCTTACAGATGGCTTAACGTCTATTACAGAACTCATTGTGTGGCAATTGGGTATTTGGAGAAAGAAAAGTAAGGACAGGAATTGGGGGTTAGTATGTTTGAAAGAGACAGTACTACTACATTTCATCGAAGGTCATGCATGGCACAGCAAGCATCTTGCATGAGACATGAACAATCACTGCGCCACTGTGTTCCCATGTTTAATAACATGCTTTAACTCCTATCATCATGAAAATGGTATCAAGTATACATCTCAGTATTTTAATTATTCAGAGAGCTGTAATATCATGAATGTAATGGATTCTGTGTCCTGTCGGAGCAAGAGAAAGCCCGGAAGCAAGTAGTGATTCACACACACATAGAACATAGAAGATCAAATACAAAACAAAGCATTTAACGTGCTACTTTAGTTACGATGGGATTTGAGAAACTAGTAAATTAAACGATTTTAAGATGAAGTTTATGATGTTCTACTTTAATGACAAAATAAACTACGTGATTAAAGTGGAAATTTCGAGATTAAAGTTGACATTCCGTGCTTTTTTCCCCACTGTGTGCCTTTTTTTTCTCTGTACCCTAATAAGCTTTTATATGACACTCAGACGGTGGGCTACGACTCACCTTTTCACAGCGACTTTGATATCTGACAACTTATTTTTTATTTCAGGCATTGTGCGACTTTGTGAACTTGAGCTTTTGAGTTTCTCCCACATGCTATGTCACTCGATCAACTTCCTTTTGTTGTTTATACCACTATTTAAACCAACAAATAGTATGTTTTTCCTTGCTTTTACCATTGCCATGAACGTAACAGATGGCTGATCTTAAGGGCTATTTATATTGATTTGCATATTCAAAGAGGCGTAATTCTGGGAGGAGTTGGGGCGTTACTTTTCATGCTGACCGGGATTTATGTAGTGGAAGAACGTGGAAGTTGACGTTTGCACAGATTTATGCATCTGGATGTTTTTGTGCGTACGAACATTTCCGCTTTTGTGCTTACACCATGTTATAGTGTGAGTTCTACGCACGGTGTTATACATGAGGCCCCAGGACATTGGCAGCAGATACTCTCGCTCCTGTAAGTTGCAAGCTAGACCTGCTGTAGATCACACTTGTTCCAATACATTCCACAGATGCCCAAGTAGATTGAGATCTGGGGAGTTTGGAGGCTACAAAGACACCTTTAAACATTTCATCATGTTCAAATTTCTGCAGTGCTTCATGGCCCATGCCACCCTGGCCATACAAGAGTGCACATGGGCTACAAAGATGTTTAAGTAGGTGGTATGCATCAAATTACTGTCCACATGAATGCCTGTATCCAGGGTTCCCTGGAAGAACATTGGCCTAAGCATCAAACTCCCTTCACTGGCTTGTCTTCTTCCTATGTTGCATCCTGGTGCCTCCTCTTCTACAAGTAAAAAACAAATGATGCAACAGAATTCATGATTCATTGGACCAGACAACTTTCTTCCATTGATCCAAGGTACGGTCCCAATGCCAACGCACCCATTGTAGGCACTTTAAATAGTGGACTGGGTTTAGCATGGGCACTCTGACTGGACTGCAGCTATGCAGTTCTATACACAGCAGAGTTTGATGTTCTGCATGTCATGACACATTACTGCCATACCTATCATTAAAATTTGCTGCAATTTGTGCAACAGTAGCTCCTCTGTTGGTCTGCACTAGACAAAATAGCCTTGCACTGATGAGTCTTGGCAGTCCAACACCCTGAAAGCGGTTTGTGTTTTTCCCTCCTTAGACAAGTATAGGTTTGTACTCACCATGGCTAACTGAGAGCATGCCACAAGCCTTGCCATTTCGGAAACACTCTGAATAAGTCGTCTGGCCAAAACAATTTTGCCCTTATCCATGTCACCTAGGTCTTTACACCAGCTCATATCTTTTGCATTCAATGTGTTGACTACAAGTACCGAATGTCAGCCTCTCGTTTAAGATATCCCTAGCCTTGACAAACTTATAAGATAGTCAGTGGCATTTATTTCATAAGGGAGTGCACATAATATTTTGGCTCATTTTTTAATAAATTAAATATATATTAAGCTGTTCAGCTATTATATATTGTGACAGTGACCTAAATGCCCAGAAGCTTATGTCTAGCCAGTCAAAGCAAAAAATATCTTCAGGAATTAGAAGTAAATTGTAAGTATCTGAGGAAAACGAAGCAGACATGGGGAGAATCTGAAAATTCTCTTGGACAGTTATTTGGGTCGGGATTTAACTTCCCTGGAGATGTAAGGTAGGTACCTTTTTTTTCTAATCAAATGAATAGACTACCAGGATTGGGCTTGACCACACATTGGATGGTTTGAAAATATATTGTACTATAATCTAAAATGAATAAAAACTTAAACTATATGCCTTGAAAAATCCTTAGCTTTTCCAGTCCTCTTGGTAATTTTTTGGTTTAACAGCTAACTATAAAGAACATACCTGTTTTGCTGAAGAATAAGGGCAGAGATTGTTGCAAACATGATACCCACAAATCCATTTAATGCCCACCAAGGGTTTTGTAAAATTATTCCGGCAAATATAATAAGACCACTCAAAGGATTGTTAATAAGTATCACTTGGGCAACACCCCTCAGAATCCAATCAAAAAACTGAAATGCCACATACTTTCCTGAAAAAAAACACAAATTGTTAAAATTAAAATGGTTGTAATATATTACAAAATAAAAGTGTAACAGAATTAAGTATTGGTATATAGATAGTGTAAGTGTCATCAGGGATTGTCTGGCATCCTGACCAGGTCATAGAAGTGATTCCTTGCAGGATGGGAAACCAGAAGGATGAAGGGATCAGAGGAGCAGGCTTTCCCAGTACCTGTACTTCCTCAATACACTGGAGGGCAGCATTCTTGTATTGGTGCCCCAACGTGTACAACTCACAGACCTCCTAGGAGGTGTAGTCCCATGCTACAGCCCTGTGGTGTACCATGCTTACAAACCAGGAGGAGCTGGAAGAAGGAACCATCCCTGCACTTCTGGAGACTTCCACCTGACCCAGAAATACTTCCATCGGATTATAGGCAGCCACCAGAAGTACTCCTGATATCTTGTTAAAAGAGGACCACCTTGCCTCACTTCAAGAGATTCAAAGTTGGGAAGCAGAGGACAACACTTACAAGAGGAATAGGAGTTGGGAGAAGAAGGGAGAAAAGGAATGATTTACCATCCATTTATGTTCTGTATTGTTAGAATGTATTTGGAGGAATAAAATTAATTACTTGAGGCAGTGACTGTGTGGGTGTGTCATTTGTGTCTGGGGTTTGGGGCTCGATAACACTCCTGTCTTCCTCAACAGTCATTACTGACACCTGTGATGTGCTACAATATGACTTATTTGGGATTACACTTAGAATCAACCTGCCTAAAGAAACAGGATTCTTCTGTGCCAATACAAGAAAAGTGTGATGCCTGGTTGGGAAGATAATAATGACTTATAATGTACCAAAAATTATATTTTTTTCCATAGTTTCAAAGTTTGTGCCATACTGCTGGTATTAAAAGCACATCTGATCTTTCAACCATGTTAACACTGTCAAAGCAGAATGTCAAACTGACAATGATGAAAAAATTAAGCAGAACACCCCATAGAATACAAACCACTAAACATATCCTCCAAAAATTTCACCAATATTAGTAGAGAAAAGCCAAGCAAAATGACACCTTTTATTGGCTTTGCTTGGCTTTTCTCTACATTCATAATGGCTAACACGGTACAGCACCCTAGTACTACCAATATTAGTTAACAACATTACAGACACAGTCACTGATGCATACAATAATTCATGAAAACAGAATTATAAAATGTTCTTTTTTGAATATTGGTCTGTATGACAGCTGTATTTTTAATTTGATGCAGTCTTTTGCAGGATTCATTCATGGATGAAGTGAGCTTTCTAGCTAGTGACCATATTAACACAGCACAAGAGTGCTCTTTACAGTTCATGAATCCAGTGGTCACACCATGACAATGATATTTGATTAGATATAGTGCACTGATGAACTTAGCAAGAAACTTGGGGCAAAATCATAAATAATACCAAGTCTGCATAAGTTACCATACTGAGAAATCAGTTACATCTAAAATGTGGTACAAATAAAGGTTTTTATGTTATAATCACCTACATTGGAACATCTTGACACCTTAACACTGCATAGTGCAGACTCGACCCTTTTTGCAGCCCTAGGCAAAGCTGTAAACAGAATACAAATTTAAACAGTGAATAATAATAGTAATAATGATAATAATAATAATCTAATTATAAAAAATAATTCAACTAATTAAAAATAAAAATTGCTGAAATTCAAAACTACTTTATTCTTGACTTTGTCTTTGACAACTTACAAACAGTTTCTTTTAAATCCATTATTTGGGCTGGTTCAGTCTCCACCGATGAGATATCTGAGAATTATATGAATTATAAAGGGCACACATACACACATACATTGTAAATATACATATAAGGGTGGTCCAAAAAAGATTTAGGTTCTCCACAAGGCTAGTTGCATTCTTTACAAAATTTACAACAAAACACACACAAGTTAAATGAAAATAAACAACACTTAGAGCTCACTCCATTTGGCAGTTTCTATGTCATGTAAACTGTTTCACAGTTGTATGTCTACATCATTAGTTTTTAGTGAAGCTAGACATTTTTTGTGGTTTATTATAAGTAATCTAACAATAAATAATTTCTGTTGTTTTTCCATTGGTTGTATGTCATTGTACATTTTTATTCCACTTTCATCTCTGTCACTCATTACCATCATGTATGATGACAGTTCACAATATTAGTTGAAGATTGGGCCATTTGCTCACTGTTCTGGTGGTTTCTTGAGAAACAACTGAGACCTTTCTTTGTCTTTTATCATAAGGACATCAAAGAAGGATGTTGTTCTATCTGTTAACAGATCCTCCAACTTCAACTGTTGAAATTCACTTGTCAGCTTAACATGTCATGTAATGTAATTTTCCTTTGTTTCTGCTGAGACTCAGTCATCAAAAAAGGCTAAAATAGACACTTCTACTTACTACTAGAATGCTCTTGAAACTGCTACTTAATGGTAGAATTCTCTGGGAATTCTACTTTAGTACTAATTCTCTGTTTCAATTTTTTTATTGTTTACTAATCACTTAGCCTGCTACAGTATGACCCCATGCAAGAGTACACATGTATTGTGGACACCAGGGGGCACTCCAGCTCCCCAAACACCTAACACAAGTAAGCTTACACACAAATTAAAAGGCAAGAGTCTTTATTGTGGGATGCTCTTCCTCAAGTAAGCGTTTCCCACGCTGCAACCACCACACAATACAGCACACAGTTACAATTAAGCACTGTTCTTCTTCTCTATGTCACTGCGTCCTTTACTTCTCCTCGCAAATTTTGTCCACCCTCTCGCGACTCTGGCTCCTAGAACTGATGCAGGCAGCTCCTTTCATCTACTACCTGGAAGTAATTCAAGTGTTCCACACACGTGGTCCAAAAGCAGTTCCAGGTGAGGCGGAAGCCCCATGAAGTAGGCCTCGGCAGTGCCTGCAGCACTCCTGGCATCGCTGCAACCTGTGGGGCTGCCATCTAGCTATCTCGGGGAGATAATGCCCTTACACAGCTAGTATATACATATATATGTATATTCACGTTTAAAACCCATAAATGACTGCTATGTTGTTATATTTCCTATAATTTTCACAAAATATTCAAGTTAGTAGTAACATATAATAACAGTTGTTAAGGTCTGGCTTATGCATAAAATTTTTTCCAACCAGTTTAGCGATCAGGCAGAAATCCAGCCTTGGAGTGTTTTTAATCCTTAAGACCACCGGTAATGTGACTTGTGTAGCTCGTCAGATGTTAACACTAAACATTGCTAGTGTGCGAAAATGATCTAAAACAATATAATAGCATTAAATGGAGTCATACAGTTGAATGAATTAGAGTGTTCTCCCTTGTTTTATAAAAATGCCACCACTCCCCAAATTTTGTGACCCTTGGCAACCACCCCCTTTTTGATTTACTGCGTACTTTAAACAGTGGAACCGGAATATCAAGTGAAACGCATTTCAGGGCTGAAACACTATAATGTGTTTCCTATATACATTTGTCAATAAATAGTTTATTTGTTGTAGTTTTATTGATTTTATAATAAAGTGCAAATTTTTAGAATGTTTGGAGCATTTTATTGCAAAACCACTGTAAGGTTCATGTAGGTTTAGGACTCCATTTTAATTACTTCTGGCAGACTGGGTAGCTGTGGGCTAAAAATTAGTAGTTCATAGATTACCAGTTAAGGTGACCAGAACTGTATTAATAGTTTATTTCACCCAATATATGAAAAGAGACAATGGCAGAAGTGTGGATTTTTGAGAAAGCATACCCTGAATTGAACTGGCACTCCTACTAGGTTTTGTTTCTCCCTTGTGCGGGGCATTCCTTAGAAGAGCTGTGGTTTCTCGAGCCCTCAGACAATTGGATTAAATGCTTTTCCTTACAAGAGAGATGAACAGATTTGCACTGGATTTAATTAATAGGAGCATTTGAAGATGTGAGTTCCAAAATCTGTTAATTACACCTTTTGGTAAAGTTTAGTGAACACGTGATTGTGACTTTTCATGCAGTTGGTCATGCGCCGAAAATATGTTTGAGCTTCAAAACCTGCTAATTGCAACAGTGTAGCGATATAGTTTTAGGGATTTAGTTTCAAAATCTGCTTACGGACCCAGATTTTCCTATTTATCTCCAAAATTTATCTTTTGTACTTAGCTGATTTTGGAACTGAGCTCTTCATTTTTAAAAGGAACATTGAGAGTGCACCATTACTGTGTTACCAAACTTATATTTCAAATTCACTTGATATTTCACCACTACCATTATACTGTAAATAAGGCAACCTAAATTCTCCTCCCAGCATATCTTCTGCCATCTTTTGCAGTTCTTGTTTTTGCACTGACATGAATTAGGAGGTGTGTACACAAAGGTTGCAACCAGACTGATTTTTTTCAGTTTTGTCAACTTAAGATTGTTTAATAAATTTCATTTCAATTTGACTGTCATTTTAATACACAATAAGATTTATTCTAACATTAATATTTTCATCAATGAGGCTCAATGAAATTACCAAGAGAGAAACTGCTGTAGAATTATTGTAGAGTTTTTACTACTCATTTTGTACTATCTACATTTCAATGTAATTCTCATTTTATGAAAGATAAAAAGCCTTCAGAAAGTATTCAGACTGCTTCATGTTTTACAAATGTTATGTGGCAGCCTTATGCTAAAAATTTTAAAATTAATTTTTTCCTTCATCAAGCAACACTTAATACTCCAGAATGACAAATCGAAAACAAGATATTAGACATCCATCCATCCATTTTCCAACCCGCTGAATCCGAACACAGGGTCACGGGGGTCTGCTGGAGCCAATCCCAGCCAACACAGGGCACAAGGCAGGAACCAATCCTGGGCGGGGTGCCAACCTACCGCAGGACACACACAAACACACCCACACACCAAGCACACACTAGGACCAATTTAGAATCGCCAATCCACCTAACCTGCATGTCTTTGGAATGTGGGAGGAAACCGGAGCGCCCGGAGGAAACCCACGCAGACACGGGGAGAACATGCAAGCTCCACGCAGGGAGGACCCAGGAAGCGAACCCAGGTCCTCAGGTCTCCCAACTGCGAGGCAGCAGCGCTACCCACTGCGCCACCGTGCCGCCCCGGATATTAGACATTTTTGCAAAATTTATTAAAAATAAAAACTGAAATACTCCATTGACACTAATATCCTGATCATTTACTCATCACTTAGTTAAAACACCTTTGGCTTCGATTCCTGCCTGGAGTCTTCTTGGGTTGACATGACAAGCTTCATACACTTGGATTTGGGGATTTTCTGCCATTCTTCTCTGCAGGCTCTGTCTGGTTGGATGGATACCTTTGGTGGGCAGCTGTTTTCCCAGCCTCCCCAGGGATGTTTGATTAGCTCAATTCTGGGCTCTGGCTTGGCCACTCTTTTGTTGTGATTGCTTTGTGCTTAGGGTCCTAGTCCTGTTGGAAGGTGAACCATCGGCCCAGTCTGAGGTCCAGTGAACTCTGGAGCAGGTTTTCATTAAGGATATCTCTTTACTTTGTTCCATTCAGCTTTAACTCAACCCTGAATAGTCTCCCAGTCCCTGATGCTGCTGAAAAACAACCCCACATAATGACACCTTCAAGCTTCACTGTTGGAATGATACTGTACAGATGATAAGTGGTGTCTGGTTTTCTCCAGACATGATGCTAATCTTGATTTCATGAAACCCGAGAATTTTGTTTCTCACACTCTGAGAGTTATTTAGATGGCCTTTTGCAAACACTAAACGGGTTTTTTGGCCACTCAATCAAGTCCAAATTAATGGAGTGTTGCAAAGGTGGTTGTCCTTCTGGAAGTTTCTTCGCTCTCCACACAGGTTCTCTAGAACTTAGCCAGAGTGGCTATCTGGTGCTTGGTCATGTCTCTTACTAAAGTTGAATTTTTTTCCAAATTTCTTTTATGTAAGAATCATGGCGGCAACTGTCCTCGTGGGAACCTTCAATTCTGCAGATTAGTGAAGTGCCGCAGTGGTGCTCGTCCTTCTGGAAGCTTCTCCACTCTCCACAATGGTTCTCTAATGCCTATCCATAGTCACCATTGGCTTCTTGGTCATCTCTCTCTTACTAAAGCTCTTCTCCCCCAATTGCTCAGCTCCAGGATGAGTCCTGATTTTTTCAAATTTCTTTCACATACAAATTACGGAGGTCACTGTGTTCTTAGGAACTGTCAAGGCTGCAAGAATTTTTTGTACCTCTCTTCAGATCTGTGCCTTGGCACAAAGATATCTCTAAGCTCTGCAGAAGATTCCTTCAGTCTCATGAATTGCTTATTGATCTGACACACATTGTCAGTTGTGGGACCTTCTCTAGACAGGTACAGTATGTGCCTTTCCTAACCTTGTGCAATCAATTCAATTGACCACAGGGGGATTCCAAACGTGGTGTGGAAACAACTCAACAATGATATATAGATTGGGAATAACCTCAGCTAAATTTCAAGTGTCATATAAAAAGGTCTGACTACCTTGGTCAATGTGATATTTCAGTTTTGTATTCATAATTAATCTGCAAAAAATTCTAAAATCCTCTTTTTGTTTGGTCATTTTGGAGCACTGAGTGTTGCCTGATGTGGGAAAAATGAATCTAAACGATTTTAATATAAGTGCGTAACAAAATGTTAAAAATGTGAAGGGGTTTGAACACTTCCTGAAGGTACTATATGTGCTCACTTATTTTGCCACTCAGCCACGGAAAAGCACTGCTTCAGCATTCCTTCCATCCCAGCCTATTTAGTTTCGCACTCCATTTTTCTCTCTTGTCTCATTTATCTGCTCATTCTTGCTCATACAGTTTTTCAGACATACATAAATTATCTGTATTTTAATCTTATATTTTGCCAGTACACCACAAAGCGCCACAAGGTAACACTGCTCTCTGACATAATCTCTTTCTTCTAATCTCTTACATAATTAGTATACTGGTAGTATTATGATTATTCCGGCAATCTGTCTAAGTGGAGTAGTTAGTTCTTAACTTTATTATTAATACCATTCAGTCTGTTGAAGAAGCTCATAGGGTATGGTGTTCCAGAAGTTTTCATTCTTACAGATAAAGTGACAAAATAGTAAAAGGTGTCAGAGGCACATCTGTCACTATTGTCAGGGGTGACACACCTAGTGGGTGTTGTGGGAGTTATTGAAAGTAGAGTGAAATTACTTAGAAGCACCCATAAGTTAGTTTATGGCATCCAAGTGAAAGATGAGGAAGTGTTTAAGAGAAGCAAAATATCACCATCGTGTGCAGCTTCTGGTGCATGCCTAGCACAGGAAAAACTGACCTTCTGGACACAGAACTTGAGAAGCGCCTGGAAATTGAATTTCATCTGCTTACAGCAGAGGTCTGTGTGTTATGACATAGCCTAGGAAACCTAAGAACACACAGGATTACCTGCTCCTTCATACATATATAAGCGTTGGTTGTGGGGGAGAATGGAGAGGCAGAGTAAATCAAAGTGTAACAACTTAACTTAACAGAAATCAAAAGACTTTAAATCTGATTATAAATTATAGTTTATAATAATAAGCTAGAAATTAAACTTGTATTGCCACAGTGTGCATGACTAACAACAGGTCAGTCCTACGCGGTGAGGAGAAGTAGCCAAAAACTACAACTTTTCTGCACAGTGCTTTTGTTTTCTCCACCTCACCACCAGATGAGAAAAAGACCCCTGATCTTTCAAACCCACAATATTGTAAAATGCTATTATTTTATGTACCCTACTAGCATGTGTAATTTCTGTCATCACTGTTATTTTTGAATATTTGAGTATTTAATAAACAAAAATTTCTTTCTTTGATAAACAAAATAAGCAAAAATGAAAAAGTTCTTCACATGACCCTACTCAGGATATGCAGGTTTGAAAATGGAGAGATGGATAAAAAAATCTCATTCAAAAAACCTAATTATAGAAAACAATTTGGACGTGAGCGTTTCTTCTATAAAATTTCATTAATTATTTACCACTCAGATGCTGATCTTTCTGATCATAAAATAGGCCATTACGATAGCAACTGATGAGAAGAATTCATAATTAATTACAGAATTACGGTATTTGAGGGATCCTCTAGTGTGTGTCTTTCTCTTGCACGATTTGACTCAAAAACTAATCAGCACATCGTCATTTCATAACAGGCTTAAGTTTTGAGTTTGGTGTTTTTCCATCCAGCCATTTTAGCTCTAGACCGTCCTCAAGAAACTGTGACACACAGACACACACACACTGACAGACAGACACACAACCATCATTGAGATATTGATGTTTTGGGTGTCAGGGGACCCTAAAATGTTGTGATACATCTAAATCGTGAATCTAAAGCTTTTGCCCCCCGCCATAGACAATAGGTTATGGTGGTGGAGGATGCAAAGCAAAAATTAATCTACAGAAAGAAGATTTATGAGGATGAAGAAGTATGAGGGCAACCTCATCATCTAATTTGTGGAAATGACAACAATCTCCCCCTGGATATCAACAAAGCAAAGGAGGTCATTGTTGACTTCAAGAAGAACAAGGACACCAGGGGCCAGAAGGGGGCGCTCCAACTCCTCAAACACTCAACACAAACAGACTTGGATACAAGTTACCACAAACAAAGGCTTGTATTCAGTGTGAAACTCTCAGCACTAAACACAATTCAAAGCACACAGCACTTCTTTGACTCTTCTACTTTTTCTTTCTTAATCTCTCTTCCTCCTCTGCTTCTCTCGCTTTAGCCCCAAAGTTGTGGCAGGCAGTTCCTTATATGTTACACCCGGAAGCATTACCCCTTGATGGCTGAGTCAAAGAACTCCAGTTTCCATGATGCCCTGTGGGAATCCGAAGGCACTGCTGCAACCCAAGGGGGCTGCCATCTAGCGACCTGGGGGAGGCAATGCCCTGCGCATGCAGTCTCCCCATGTTCTTTGAGGTTGAGGGAGGCCCGGCCAGGTAAGGTTCCCAGCCGTCCCACACCACAATCACACTCCACTTCAGGTAAACAGTTCCCCCATCCAGACAGTTATGAAATCGATTCCAGTACATACAAAAATGTGCTGACAGTACTCCATCATTATACACAGAACTGAGATATGGTGCCCCGTAAGGTTCAGTACTTGGACCTTTACTGTTTTCACTTTACATGCTTCTACTGGGATCTATCATTAGAAAACATAATGCTAGTTAGTTGTGTTAGTGCAATAAAGGAGTGGATGGATGAGAACTACTTGTCTTTAAACACTGATAAAACAGAGATGTTACTTATTGGACGGAATGACGCTGATCAAACAATATTTTGTCATTATTTAACTCAGGTGGAATCACTATTAATTTTACTGAATCAGCCCACAATGTATGAGTTATCTTTGACTCAAACATGTCATTTAAAGTGCACATTACAAAATTGTCTAAATCATGTTTCTTCCATTTTAAAAATGATGGGAAATTAAGGCATTTTCTAAATAAGCGGGATTCTGAGAAATTAATTCAGGCATTTATTTCTAGTAGGATTGACTACTGCAATGCTGTGTTCACTGGATGTTCAAACTGTTCTTTATTCAGCTTCCAGTTAATCCAAAATGCTGTTGCAAGAATTATTACAAGAATAAGAAAATACGAACACATAACTCCATTTGTTAAATCCTTACACTGGCTCCCGGTTAAGTTTAGGGTAGATTTCAAAATCCTCCTTTTAACATATAAAGACTTAAATGGCCAAGGTCCAGCTTACTTATCTGAACTTATCATGATTTACAAACCAGAGCGCACATTAAGATCTCCAGATGCTGGTCTGCTTATGATTCCAAGTTATACAATAAAATAACAGTGGGAGGTCAAGCTTTTAGTTACAGGGCCCCTTAACTGTGGAATGGTCTGCCTGCTACTATAAGAGATCCCCCTTCGGTCTCAGCTTTCAAATACTGGCTAAAGACTTGCTACTTCAGTTTAGCATATCCTGACTAGAACTGCTGATTAACTGTACAGACTGCATCTCTGTTGTTAGTCATTAGCACTAAAACATAAGTAACATGATAGTTATAATTTGTTACAAACCCTCACCTATTCTGTTTCTCTTCTCGGTACTCAAATGTGGCACTTGGTTCCACTGCCCACCTGCCAAGTTGTTTTGCCTGCCTAAGGTAAAGTCATCTCTGATGGAGGATCACAGGAATCATCGGGTAGAGGGGTCCTTTCATTGGATTGGCTGACCCAGCGTTGACCCAATAGGGGGAGGCAGCTTGATGGCTGAGGTATCCAGGACTCTGAACAAATCCAAATCCAATTATGTGATATCATCTACTGTTAAATTCTGCTCTGTACTTGTAATATTTCTATTGCACTGTTATATTGTATTGAGGATTACTTGTGTTCTGTTCTGTGTATTGTATTGTATTGTATTTACCCACTTTTTTGACACCCACTGCACACCCAACCTACCTGGAAAGGGGTCTCTCTTTGAACTGCCTTTCCCAAGGTTTCTTCTATTTTTTCCCTACAACTGTTTTTTTTTTGGAAATTTTCCTTGTCTTCTTAGAGAGTCAAGGCTGGGAGGCTGTCAAAAGGCAGGACCTGTTAAAGGGCATTGCAGCACTCCTTTTCTGATTTTGAGCTATACAAAAATAAATTGTATTGTATTGTATTGTACAAGTTAGCAGCTTCAGCTTCCTGGGTTTCCAGATCACTGATGGCCTTTTGCGGTCTCTCAACACCACCTGCATCCTCAAAAAGCCCCAACAAAGGTTCTTTTTCTTGAGGAGGATAAATAGCTTTGAGGTGGGAACCAAAGTCCTGGTGAGCTTCTACCACTGTATTATTAAGAACATCCAGGCCAGAATCATCACAGTGTGGTTTGTTTACCTGATTTGCTAGGATTGCAAGTTCCTCCACAGGACTTACATACTGCTTCTAAAATCATCGAGCCTGAACTTACACAGCTTCAAACCATGTTCTCCATCTGATGTCTGAGGGGTGCTAAATCCATTATCTCTGATGCCAGACATCTAGCTCATCCACTGTTTTCATGTCTACTGATATACCGTTCTGGAGCCTTACTACACTCTACACCTACCCAGGCCATAAGGTCACTAAACTCTCAGTAACCTGAAATTATCTGCCCTGTACTGTACCCACCCTCAAGACTGTGGCACAAGAATTTCACTGTACTCTCAGAGTGTATATAACAATAAAGATCTAATCTAATCAAATTTTATCTAATCTAATCAAATCTAATCTCATATAATTAACAACAACATGTGGTTTGCTGTTGTTCAAATGTCTTCATTCTTCAGATAGCAGGTGAGAAAAATACCAAGAATACTCTGGGTCTCTCCCACAGCAGCTTTCTTTATAACTATGCAAACATTGCCAATAACTGGCCAGTCAATCGAGCTAATGGTGGTTTGCTGCACATGCCCAGCTGCAATATGTCTCAATTAAACTGGCTGGTTATAACCCAAGGAAGCAGCATGGCACAGGCATAGATGTATGTGCTCACCAACTTCAAACTGGGAATGACTGACTGCATCACTTTCTCCCACAAAGGTGCATTCACCCAAACTCTTATCTCCACTGCAGGTTCAGTTTACTAGCTGGCCTTTCAGAACCAGAAGATAATTTAACATGGTTTAAATCAGATCATTTAAGATGGGGCAAACCAGATGCATCTTCTGTTTTAAAGGTGCATGGGAATTACTTAGAGGGTCACAAGACACTCTCCTTCATCTACAAGAACAACACATCATTTGGCCTCTCTGTCTTTCCCTCTGTTTTTCTCTAGCAACCCCACTGTGTCTGTACCTCTGAGCCCTTGAAGTGACAGATCCCCACCCGGTCATTTTCTTAATTAAAGTGGAACCCAGTCCATCTCATCCAAGTTAGGGATGAAATGCTGACAGCCAGCAACCAGGTAGGCAGGTTATTTTCTATTACTCTTAAATGGGTTGTTTACAAAGGTCATTATGTGCACCAAATTACTGTGCTGACATATAAAACATTTCTGACAATACCTAAAATATATGGCCTTGTCTGACCTGATACGATTCTGGATCTATTTCTAAAGTATTTCAGCAGTAATACAAAATTTGAGTTTTAATTCATTCGTGGGTGTGCAACATTCCCTACTTCATTCTCAAACTGGGCAAGAAATACCTAGAAGGAATATTGTGCATACATGACATTTTTGTTCATTCATTTTAATGTACTGACAGACTCTGCTTGCTTGTTTGTGTTTTCAGCTTAAAGTTTGCTGCTACCTTTACTAAGTGTGTGTTGTGCGTTACTGCGGTGTTTAATGTAGTTTACTATCACGGTGAATGGTTCAACTTATATAATGTTTAGTTTTCAGACCTATAAATGTACTATTATGGCCACATTTGCTGTTCGTGAATGAATATGTTATTAAATTTATTTACTGTTAACCTTTAAGGAGCAATGCACTGTAGTCTACTTTTCTCCAAGACGCTAATATCAACTTCCTTTAAGTGTACATAAATGTATTAAGACGTAAAGAATTTCTTTTGTATACAAATGCTATATTCGGCCATAACGACATGCCTTTATTCCGAAAGTACTAGTTGGCTTAAAGAATATTTAATGTTTGAGGGACTGATGTTTGGCAATTGCAGTTGTTCTTCCTGCGTAATCTATAATGTATCAGTTTGACATTTGATCGTTTATGTTTGTATATGTACTCCATCTGTACTTGTCTACTTATTGTATTTATTTATTTCTGTTTAGATACCACACACATATATACATACATCTATTAAAGTACTTGATGACAGTCTGAAAATGGGTTCAAACTCCTCTCTGGTGTGCTGCCGTTCTTTCTAACCGAAGAATTAGGCCAGCAGGTGTACAATCAGACCAGTAAAGTACAACTGTCCCCCACAGCAGGGCAAGACATGATTCTCAAACAAGAATACCCACCTGGGGACAACTTGATAAGATGCTTGTAGTAAACAGCAGCAGATTTTGCAGCTAAAAAGGCTCTACCCACATACTCTTACAATTTCCTCAATGACTGTGCAATTTTAGTATTCAAGGGTTATAATGTCCCATTTCAACTCTTGTATTAGAGAGGTACTGTAAAATATGCAAAAACAGAGAGAGTGAAAGAAAGTGAAAAAAAGACCTGGCACTGAGAGAAAACAGAAAGCTAAAATTTGTGCTATCAAATCAGGAGCTCAACTGCACAGGGTAATGGAAGCTTAATAATAAATTTGTATATTGTAATGAGTGAGGCAACATAAAAGACAGACACGCACACATAGGTCACTGCAAGTGTTTGGTAACACATGACTGAGAAGTGCTTTTGTGTCTGCTGCGATATCTTTCTGTCATTTTGACTATTGCATCTCTATGGCATAACAGTAGTGAACAGAGTTTAGATAAGCATTGTGGTATAGATATTATACTGTACTGTGTGTTAAAATGCTACAGCTATACTCCAGTATGACATATTTGCATTTCCAATTAGGCAGTAATGTTAACTTACTTTAGTTACTCATTTAGACATGCAATCACAAGATGGATGCTGTGCAACCTCATCCATGGTTCTACTAGAGTGGTATCAGTGTCAGTATGCACATTTACTGATTTGGGTGTTTTAAGTATCAAAGTCTACATCTCCTGTGGCTCATATCTTTTAATGACAGTCCTTTTCACTTCCTTTTAATAGTTACTGACAGACTGTTTAGTGTGAATGCATATTTTGCAATTCATATTATCAGGAAGTATGACTCCCACATTATTGTAATACTGTAAACAACAGAGACCAGCACTTGTGACAACTTATGATTCACTTTTACCACTAGTCCACCGATGTCTTTGAATGGAAATGTACAGTATAATATGATTTTATAGAAAAGGTTTTCCTTTGCTGCTGGTTATGTTTATTTTTAACACATACAATGTGTTATCTGCACGTGCGACACACATTTTATGTTTATCAGGGGTCTTTTTAAGAGATGTTTTGGTTGTATACAGTTTATCGCAATCCTAAGCTTACTCTCTGTCGGACAACGTTAACAAGACCACCATTTGCTTTTTGCAGCTTCAAAATCACCACCCCTTCTTTAAGCACCGCCTTCATGTGACAGTGGCACGCCCATTTTTAACCACAGTTCACTCACGGTTGTTTCCAGACGTATCTGTTATATGCCTGGCTCTATGAGACTAGTTGTCAGTTAAATGAGTTACTGCAGTGACACCTCTATGAAAGTAAAAAGCAATTAACAATCGTTTCAGAAGCATTTACATAAAATGCATAAAGCTCTGTAAGCTGTTAGGCATCAAGCAAATGAATATGTATTTATTATTTAGGTCAGTTTTATTGTTTATGTTTAGCATTAAAAGAAAAAGGCTATGTATCTTACAAACAAATGTGTTTCCCAACTATTTCAATAGCCGGTTTACTTAATAACCCTGATTATTTTACACAAGATTAGCCGACGAGGGAAAGTCTAGGATAGGCATTGCCCTAGTTCAAATAACCATCAAATGTATAATAAACCAGTTGCATTTGTACTAAAACTAGCTGTCCCCCCCAGCTCCACCCGCATAGTAGTGAAACAGGACAAACTTTAAAAATCAATAAACAAACAGGCATCACTAGCCAAGCGGAGACAAGATACGCTCCAAAATGTGGCCATAGGTACACCGATTCAAATGGAGGCTGGCGTGTTAGTTAGGAGGGCCCACCCAGTTCCCCACTCCTGACGTCACGCTTTCTCCTCCCCTCAGCCCACAGTCTCTGTCTCGGATTAGCGCAAATAAATAGCTCCAGCAAGTGAACTATGATACTTAGTGCGATGACAGAAGTCCCAAAATCAACCAGAATGTCCAAGGAAATTATAGAAAAAAACCTGATCTAAATGTGTTGAGTAGTTCTCTCATGAAAAGCGGACAGATATATAGACAGAAGTTGGATTTTTCATATATATATATATATATATATATAGAGAGAGAGAGAGAGAGAGAGAGAGAGAGAGAGAGAGAGAGAGACAGAGAGAGAAGTTTGGAATAGTCACGTTACAAAGCAAGGTTCCACAAAACTACAAAACAGACTTCACTTCAAAATATAGGCCGACCCTAAAACTCAAAAACAAGGGTCCAAACCTATATATTTCAAAAGGGAGAGGGGAATTACAAAACTCCTTGTTATACCACTCACAAGTATCCAAAGTGGCAAGACTGGACAGCAGCATAGACTAGGTCCACCTGATCTCACTGAACTGCTTACTGGCAATGAAAATCGTGAGCAACCACATCAGTGTTTTTTAAGATGCAGAAGATGGGAGTCAACATCTAAAAGTGTAGAAGCACCACTATCAAAAACCAGACATCTAAACTGTAAACTAACTTTATAAACAAGATTTTCCGGGAGTTATTAACAAAAGGACAAGGTTACCACTAGAGTCAAGAAATTAAAATTGTCAACCAAATCAAGAAGTAGGATGCTATGAATTATTACAAAGACAACCAAACACTAAGAGCACAAGACTAACGTTGTTCAAGGTTTCAGTCCACAATCTCTGACTAAGAGCTTGAGTGTTGTGACGAGTTTTATATCAGAGTCTTCGTGATGTGTTGTGTAGAACCTCCTGGGAGGTAGCACTTTACCACCTAGAAAACTATTAACAAACCACTGAAGCCACAAAATGGTGGTGTGACACAACTTAAAATTAGACAACAAAAACATTCATATTTTTCTTAAACTAAATCATTTATACCAAATACAAAGATGGTTATATTCCTTGTGGTTTAAGCTTAGAAAATATCCATAACAGATGAATGAACAAATATATCTGAAGCAACAAAAAATTCAAATGAGGTGTCCTGATTCTTAACCCCTGGCCCAAAAGAAATAAAAACAAACATGAGATTTTATGGAAAAGTCTCAACAAAAATGTTCAAAATACAAAAACCTCAAAGCAGGAAATGTAATCCAGAGTGAACAAACCAAAATCCTCAATCCAAAAACAAAAAACAGAGCCAAGAAACCAACAATGATAACTAGAAGGTAAAATGCCAAAAAGGACTTGTGAAGGAAAGAATAAAAAAGAGAGATAAAATACATGAAATGGTAAGCTAGCTAAATATCTCAGCCCTATTTTGAAGGCTCCAAGTTCATTATAAGCTGCAGAGTCAAGGTACATAACTGTCAAATAAAAAACAAATACCGTATATACTCACATATAAGTCAGGTCTTGACAAACAAAAATTCAATCATAAAATCAGACCACAATTTATATGCCCGTTCAAAAATGTGACACTTAATTTTTTTTTTTACATCTTCTTTCCTCCTCCAATCTTGTATCAGTTTCTCAGACGCATTGATTTTTTTTGCAGCTGCGCACTTACCAATTTCTTTCACTACTTCAGTGACGTTTAATTTAAAACCAGCTTCATATTTTCTTCTGATCCAACACTCCATCGTAGATAAGGGAAGCTCTTACGATAAAGGTATATGAGGGTGTGAGATACAAAAAAACACAAAACAGCGCAAACGTTGCTTCGGAATAGTTTAGGTATTATTACAGTGTGGTCACAATAGAGAGGCACAATAGAGAGAGAGAGAGGTTAGGAGCACACGCTGATACAGCACATTGCCGCACACACATAGGAAATAAAAGGCAGTGTGCTCCGTGGTTACTCTCTCAGGTGGGCATTAGCACATCATAATCTCTTGGACCAATAGCATGAGTTTCCCGCATTCAACTTATACGACCAACATTATAAAATACCAGAAATTATACTGTAAAATAAAATCCCGACTTATCCGCAAGTATATACAGTAACCAAGAAGAGAACTTAACATAAATATTAACCTTAAAAAAATATAAAAAAAATATAAAAAAAATGATCATAGTAAGCTGAAACCAAAAATGAAAGGTAAAAACAATAGTCATGTGAGAGACAACTTAAGTGGGGCATAAGAAATCCATACCCAGCAAAATACATTACTCAGAAATTAAAAATTCTTATGCATCTCTAAATATGCATGAGATATGCAGTAAAAAATAAAAAGGTATTTAATCTCACCCTTCAGCCATTTGCCAAAGGCATGCATGTCTCCTGATATAAAAGAAATGCCTTTCCAGAGCTGTGACTTAAACTTTTGTAGTTTTTGGAATTTTCCTGTGTCCTTTTGATTTTCATGATGCTGCTCCATTGTTTGATTTTGTTCATGGCTTGAGGAATTTCTTTCATCCATAAGTGGATTTAGTTCCTAAAGAAAGAAATTTAGTATGCATTTTAGTTGTATTTTGTCTTAAGCAGACTTGTGGTTACTACTTAAAGGAAGTAGTCCTTTACAATCTTAATTAGATAGATAGATAGATAGATAGATAGATAGATAGATAGATAGATAGATAGATAGATAGATAGATAGATAGATAGATAGATAGATAGATAGATAGATAGATAGATAGATAGATACTTTATTAATCCCAGGGGGAAATTCACATATTCCAGCAGCAAAAAATATTAAATTAAAGAGTAATAAAAAATGCAGGTAAAAAAAAAAAAAAACAGACAATAACTTGAATAATGTTCAACGTTTACCCCCTCTGGTGGAATTGAAGAGTCGCATAGTTTGGGGGAGGAATGATCTTCTCAGTCTATCAGTGGAGCAGGACAGTGACAGCAGTCTGTCACTGAAACTGCTCCTCTGTCTGGAGATGACACTGTTTAATGGATGTAGTGGATTCTCCATAATTGATAGGAGCCTGCTGAGTGCCCTTCGCTCTGCCACAGATGTTAAACTGTCCAGCTCTATGCCAACAATAGAGCCTGCCTTCCTCACCAGTTTGTCCAGGCGTGAGGCATCCTTGTCCTCACAGGTGGCGCAATGGTAGTGCTTCTGCTTTGCATTAAGGAGACTGTGGAAGATTGTGGGTTCGCTTCCCGGTTCCTCCCTGTGTGGATAGCGCTTTGAGTACTGAGAAAAGCGCTATATAAATGTAATGAATTATTATTATTATTATTATTATTATTATTATTCTTAATGCTGCCTCCCCAGCACACCACTACGTAGAAGAGGGCACTCGCCACAACCATCTGATAGAACATCTGCAGCATCTTACTGCAGATGTTGAAGGATGCCAGTCTTCTAAGGAAGTACAGGCGGCTCTGTCCTTTCTTGCACAGAGAATCAGTATTGGCAGTCCAGTCTAATTTATCATCCAGCTGCACTCCTAGGTATTTATAGGTCTGCACCCTCTGCACACAGTCACCTCTGACTGACTGGCCTGGGTCTCCTAAAATCCACCACCAGTTCCTTGGTTTTGCTGGTGTTCAGTTGTAGGTGGTTTAAGTCGCACCATTTAACAAAGTCCTTGATTAGGTTCCTATACTCCTCCTCCTGCCCACTCCTGATGCAGCCCACGATAGCAGTGTCGTCAGCAAACTTTTGCACGTGGCAGGACTCCGAGTTATATTGGAAGTCCGATGTATATAGGCTGAATAGGACCGGAGAAAGTACAGTCCCCTGCGGTGCTCCTGTGTTGCTGACCACAATGTCAGATCTGCAATTCCCGAGACGCACATACTGAGGTCTGTTTGTAAGATAGTCCACGATCCATGCCACCAGGTATGAATCTACTCCCATCTCTGTCAGCTTGTCCCTAAGGAGCAGAGGTTGGATGGTGTTGAAGGCGCTAGAGAAGTCTAGAAACATAATTCTTACAGCGCCACTGCCTCTGTCCAAGTGGGAGAGGGATCGATGTAGCATATAGATGATGGCATCCTCTGCTCCCACTTTCTCCTGGTATGCGAACTGCAGAGGGTCGAGGGAGTGTTGGACCTGTGGCCTCAGGTGGTGAAGCAGCAGCCGCTCCTTAGTCTTAATCACATGTGATGTTAGAGCGACAGGCCGGAAGTCATTCAGCTCACCAGGACGTGATACCTTTGGGACTGGGGTGATGCAAGATGTTTTCCAAAGCCTCGGGACTTTCCCCTGTTTCAGGCTCAGGTTGAAGATGCACTGTAGAGGACCCCTCAGCTCTGATGCACAGACCTTCAGCAGTCGTGGCGATACTCCATCTGGACCTGCTGCTTTGCTGGCACGAAGTTTCCTCAGCTCTCTGCTCACTTGCGCTGCTGTAATTGTGGGTGGGGATGTCTCTCCTATGTTGGTATCAGCAGAAGGATGTGTAGAGAGTGCAGTACTCCGAGGTGAGAGTGGGTTAGGGTGGTCAAATCTGTTAAAGAAGATGTTCATTTGGTTTGCTCTCTTCACATCTCTCTCGATGGTGGCACCCCGCTTAATCCTTAAACCCCTCACCCGTAACACAACCAGCTACATCCAGGACACCACTGACTTCTTAAAAAAACTGTCTGCTTTAGGCCCCTTACCTGAGGGAACCTTACTGGCCACAATGGATGTTGAGGCACTTTACACTAACATCCCCCATGATGATGGCATATTGGCATGTGAAATGTACCTCAAACAACATGATTTACCCACAAAGTCAGTAATAGAAATGATAAAATTCACTCTGACACATAATCTATTCTCTTTTGGACAGGATTGCTACTTACAACAAATGGGGACTGCAATGGGATGTCGGTTTGCACCTCACTATGCAAATCTTTTTATGGCAAAATTGGAGGAAGATTTCATGTCAATGTGCATCGTAAAACCAATGTTGTATCTCCGTTACATAGATGACATCTTCATAATCTGGACTGCCAGTGAAAAGGACCTCCACCATTTTCATAATGAATATAATTGTTTTCACCCCAACATAAAGCTGAAGCTGAATTACTCAAAAACAGAAGTCAGCTTCCTTGACACCACCGTTCAACTGAAAGACAACACCCTTGTAACTTCTATTTTTCACAAACCGACAGACAGACGGACCTACCTGAAAAATGATAGCTTCCACCCCAAGCATATAAGGCGCTCCATTATTTTCAGCCAAGCAATACGGTACAATCGTATTTGCTCAGACCCAACAGACCGGGATCAACAACTGCAGGAGCTCAGACAAGATTTCATCAAACAAGGTTACACCCCGAAAACAACAGACACTCAAATAAGAAGAGCTACTGCCATACCCAGAGACAACCTTCTGGAATATAAAAACAAAGACAACAAGGATCGCATCCCCCTTGTTGTCACCTACAACCCACATCTTGAAACACTTCGAAAAATTATAAAAGAACTTCAGCCAATACTAAACAATGACCAAACACTGAAAAATGTATTTCCTGAACCTCCCCTCCTGGCATACAGACAACCACCAAACCTTCAACAATTAATTGTCCGAGGCTCCCTAAGTGAACCAACAGAAAATGGCACATCTCCATGCCTACAGAAAAGATGCAAAACATGTGCCCACATCTATGATACAGACCGTATAGTTATACCACACTGCCGACTTGAACATCACATCAAGGGATCATTTTCCTGCAGATCATCTAATGTAGTCTACCTAATTTTCTGCATGCAATGTCCTGACACTGCACTCTATGTGGGAGAAACTGGACAAACACTCCGCCAGAGAATGAACTTACACAGGTTCCACATTAAACATGGCAACACAGATGTTCCTGTGGCGGCCCACTTCAACAGCCATGGACACTGTGAGAAGGACTTTAAGGTCACAGTGCTTATGGGCAACTTCAAAACACAGCAAGAGAGAAAAGAATGGGAAGTTAAACTCATGCTAAAATTTAATACTTTACAACATGGATTGAATAAAGACAAGAGTTTTATGGCCAGATATGAGGACTGTTTACATCTCTCAGAATGACAGACAACCTGTCTACAGATCCACATTGTTTTGAAAAAACTCATTACAAACTTCAAAAGACTTTGTTGGACAGTTATCTTATCCAGAGATCTTGACAATACATTGTTCTTTTCTCTCTTGTTAAATTAACCCTAGCCTGAATGAATCTATTAATTTTTTACATTTAAAATTTCTCATTTAAATATTTACCAATGTTGTTTCTTGTCCTAGAGTGTGTATATAAACATAGGAAACTCCAGTTTCTGTATTACATCTTGCCTGAAGAAGGGGCCTGAGTTGCCTCGAAAGCTTGCATATTGTAATCTTTCTAGTTTGACAGTAAACTATTTCAACCATTCTATGATCTGCTCCTCACAAACTGAGGGCACCGTGGCAGATGTTAGCAGATTGCTGGCCAACCACAAGCGTTACCTGGTAGGTAACCACCCATATAATCAGATTGTGACACAGACTACGAATGCCGTGAATATATATTATATATATATATTCCTTTCTTTTGTTTATTTTTATCCTATTAAAAAGCCCTAAGCAATTCTCCTTTGGCCATGCTCTCCTTCTCAAGGGTGGGGTTTGATTTGTCTTCATTTTTTTTTTGTATAAATTGATCTATTTGTATGGAATGATTACAATAAAATTAATAAATAAAATTAAAAAAAACAAAAAACAAAAAAAACACAAAGTGATACCTAAGGGCTGGCCTACTGGCTTAGTATCTAACTACATTAAATCCATCATTTGTTTATCTAACTGAGGGATACAGAAACACTGAAATTCCGCTGTATTTACATCATTGCTACATGTGACGTAACGAGCGTTACAACTGTGGTCACGTAACTAGTCTCCTGCAACACACAAACAAGGAACAAGATGAAAAAAAACAAAATAAAACTTTGCCAAAATACATTACATTGGATATAGGTTGGCAGCATGTGCTGATTACAGCATGTTGCCGCACTCACCACATGACGAACCACCCAGAATTGGGATCCACCTGCAGTTGTGCAACGGGTGACACCTCAGCACCACACTACCACCAACCCCCGAGTTTTCCCTGCAAGTTGGTAGATAAATCCCCGTAAATAAATTCTCCATGCTCCATGTCCCAAAATAACAACGTTCACCTACAACTATGAGCCATTACAAGAAAAACTAGGTACATTGTGGATATGGTGTCACGGCAGCCATCATATATAAAATTGCCTGACAATCTTAAGGTGATTCAAACTCTGTGAAAATAAAGGGAAGACTTACGCAAATTCAGTTCAGAATTTGGTTTTCTCTTAGCTTTGTTTATTGACTTTTTGTTTAGTGGTGGGTGGCACGGTGGCGCAGTGGTAGCATTGCTGCCTCGCAGTTAGGAGATCCGGGTTCACTTCCCGGGTCTGCCCTGCGTGGAGCTTGCATGATCTCCCCGTGTCTGCGTGGGTTTCCTCCGGGCGCTCCGGTTTCCTCCCACAGTCCAAAGACATGCAGGTTAGGTGGATTGGCGATTCTAAATTGTCCCTAGTGTGTGCTTGGTGTGTGGGTGTGTTTGTGTGTGTCCTGCGGTGGGTTGGCACCCTGCCCGGGATTGGTTCCTGCCTTGTGCCCTGTGTTGGCTGGAATTGGCTCCAGCAGACCCCCATGACCCTGTGTTCGGATTTAGTGGTGTCCTGCTAATTGTGTTACCCATTCTCAGTTATCTTTGTCTCAACTTCTGCTACAGTATGTTATAAGACAGATCATCTATTAGCATTATTGTGCGTAAAATAAGGACCATGCGGAAATACATTGCGAGGCACAGGCTGTCATGTATCAACTGAAGTTTATGTTTTTTATTGTGTACTATACAGTATGCACCATAGCTAATTATAATTTTGCAATACATAATACATGTTTGTCAAGCTATAATAAATTATTGCATGTTTCCATTGATAATTTCTTCATATCCTGCAATCATAATGATATATCACACTGGTTATACAATGTTCTGCAATATTATAAAATATCCACAAACCTCCATCCTATTAATCCCACCATAACAGCACAATGTTGCAAATACCTGTTGCTGTTCTTTCTTTACTATCTCATGGCAAATCTCTAATGACCATCTCTAGACTATCTGTGGCTGCTAGTTGGAGAAGAACTGAGAAACATGGGCAGAGTTTTGTTTTCCCTGGGCATTCACAGCAGGTTGTCTTTTGGTTGCTTAATACTTGCAACATACATTCACTAATGATTTTCCCTACACATAGCCGAAATTCCAACGCCTAAAACTGGCTACAAAATCTAGGTAGTGTCGCTAATTTATTACTAAAGTTGTTGGCCGCCAAGTTATTTAGTAAGCCGACAGAAGCCGTCTTGTTATGTGACCTGTCAACAACGTCAGAAACGCAGTGCGTTTTATGCGAATACCGGTGCCGGCTGAAGCCAGTTAGGCTGAATGAGGAAGACGCACGACCCTTTGGTTGCCAAAGCAGTGCCCCTCGGTGTCCATTGCGTGGACGGATGGATCGGGGAGAATGTGAAAATGTCCAGAGCACGCACCACTTGACTTACCAAAAAAGTCGCCCCTTCACCATCCATAGCGCGGACACTACGGAATGGCACGGAGCATGCGCCGCTTAAGTTACATATCCTGCATCCCTGAATGTCCTAAGTGCGTGCTCCTTATCTCTCAAGAACCGTGCCCCTCAGATGTCGGCGCCCATGTCGCTAAATGGATTACCCCTATGACAATATGACAGACCGGAAGGTCAAGCACACTTAGCTAGCAATATACTTTAATGTCATCTGGTGCTACGTACAGTAAGTCACAAGCCAGTGCAGTGCTGTAAAGTTAACAGAGAATTTTTCTTCGTCAACTTTCATAAACTTTCTTTTAGGCCTTCCTCTTATTCTCTTGCCTGGTAGCTCTATCTTTAGCATCCTTCTCCCAATATACTCAGTATATCTCATCTGCACATGTCCAAAGCAATGCAATCTTGCCTCTCTGACTTTGTCTCTCAACCGTCCAATTCAGCTGACCCTCTAATGTAATCAATTCTAAACGGAGGGAGAATTTTTCTTACTGGTTCTAAATAAAGCTCATATTTTCGTGCATTACGCAGCATTCCCCTGCAGCGCCGTTTTTTCGCTTAATCATTGTTTTCCCAGAACCGCCTTCATTACCTTTGGTGTGCATTATAAAGTGATAAAATGCAGTGAGCAGTTTAAGAAAATGGATGGATGGTTTCAATTTCACGCGCTTGGGGTTGTACCATTTAAGGAGGGGTCACCGCCTTTACTCCAATAGTCGTTTACAAAAAGATCCTTGCATCCTAAAAATGTGCATTTCTCATACACGACATTTACAATCATAAATGAAACTCTTTACAATCATCAAATTTACTCTCAATACTAAAAAAAAAAACCCTACGACAATTACATTAACAATCTTGTTACGTTATTTTTAAAATGTTTCCTTTTCTTTTTCATAACTTCTTTAACACACTACTTCTCCGTTGGGAAGCGCGGGTATTTTGCTAGTATATATATATATATATATATATATATATATATATATATATATATATATATATATATATATATATATATACACACACACACGCACACACAGAAAGATTATTTATTTATTTAAATATATATGGCAGATTGATACAAGTCTATTTCATGAGTAGCACATATTATTTGTTATCAAGATTTTACCTGTAAAATGATGTCAGCTATGCTTTTTGCTGGTTCAATGGTTGTTTTTGGAAGATTCTTGTTAAACAGTTGGAATTTCTTTGGTATATCCTATGGGTATACAAGGGGAAAATAAGAAGTAAGGAAGGCATGTGCATTTGTTACTAAATAAGGCAACATACAATTATTTTAATAAAAAACTATTAGTTTACACATTTTTCACAGAACCATCATATAAAAACGTTTTACAAGAGATTCCATAAAAAAATGAGCAAGTACACTCTCCAACTAATTTTCACTTCAAAGTCCAATATTTATACAAAGACATCCATATATGACTTGAATTTCCTTTAAATGTAAACAGAAGTCTTACCTAGCAGGCAGAAGGTAATTTAGTAGAAACACCTAAACTCCTTGGAGTTAACAACAGTTTATAGGCTGACCAAAAATAACAGCCTGGCATGACCATCAAATATTTGTTGTTTTCAAAGTACTTCCTAGGGTATTTTAGAAATTAATATTGTTTGCGTCATTGTGCTTTAGCGTTTATAAAAAAAAAAAGGCTAATTTCGTGAAAAGTATACTTTCTAAAATGTTAGAATTTTCTATTATTTATACCATTATGTTATATTGTTTATAAAATAATAAAAAAATCACTTCTACAAAACTGTTTTCCAAAAAGTGTTCCTCACACATATACACACATTTCAGTTTGCAAAATAAAGTTAACCTGTTGCAATTTCGCATACATGCTTTAGTACAATTTTCCATTTTTAGGTGGTTCCATAGCGATTTTGTACAAATTGAAAAAACAAATCTACAAAAACACCACTGACAACAAAGACCACAACTAATATAGTAATTAGTAAATGAGTAAAACGACAGTAAATGTAAGTAGTTACTATGCAAATGTGATAGTTAAAATAGGCAATCATGCATTATTTCAATACACTATTTAAATAATTACCTCGTACAAAATTAAATGAATCACCTCAGAACGACTTAGGCCAGGCATAAATAGAAATGCGTGTGCCCTTCCTTCAGACTGTCCTTTTCCAGCCGTGTTATCAGAAGTCGCACTTATTTGATGCGCTGATTTCTTCTTGTGGACAAAGTGATAAAGGCTTAGAGGGCGCGTCTCCTCCTAATTTACATACGCCTCCGCCAATACACAGGCGAGGATGCCGCACTTTGAAACGCCACCTCTTTTTCCTCTATAAACATTTAGCTTCCTCATTCGACATATCCTCAATATTCGATGGTTTGCACATTTTTAAGAAAAAATGTGTTTTAATCCCCGTACAATGTCAGCATTATACAGTATGTGATTTAAACACCTAACAGAAGAACAAAGCGGTGTTTCTCAAAGTGGGGTCCGTGATACATGGCAAGGGGGTCCGTAAAATAAGTAATTCATAAATATCACGTATATGTTTGGTATACTAACGGTCTGGTCATTCTCTCCTCCTTTATTCTCCGTTTCTTTTATTTTAAACATTCACCAGCACGGCCTCTGGTTAGAATGGAAAAAAGTCCGTTATTAAACAAACTAAAGAAGCGCTAAACACCGAACAAACTTTGCAGACAGCGCCCGCGTTAAGATATCCCGCAAGTAACGTTTTACGACAGGCAATCAAAACCCGACTAGTTGCTGGGCTGCGCCGCTCTGCCCTGAACTTTAGCTTTTTAAAGGAGAATCCAGCAATCTAGAAGACTAACTTTTTAAACACATACTGAGACCACTTTCACCAAGAATGAGCATAACGCTTACATTTGTGCCAGTCACTCTCATAATGTTCAATCGCATGAGTGTCAATCTCTCGTCATTTTGCTTTGCTCAGTCTCACTGAAGCTAGTTATCTAGTTTGGAAGAAAAAAAAAAGTTATTTAACGAACAAATGTTTGAGTCAATTGGCTCCAGCAGATCCCCGTGACCCTGTAGTTATGATATAGCGGGTTGGATAATGGATGGATGGGTGGATGTTGGAGTCAAGCATCAGGTGAAAGTAAGCCAACGTGAAAATTACAGTATTGACTGATGTGAAGACAAAGTATAGAACATATTTGCATGTGGAAGATGACTTCAGAGTTTGTCTATTAATTTTCTACCCTGTGGTGTGCTGGGCTTGTAACATCACTTCAAGAGAGCCCCACAGAATTAACAAGCTATAATTAAAAGGGCCATGGGACGCACTCTGGACACCCTGGAGGTCGTAGCGATGGAGGGAATTGAAACTAATTTGTGTGCCATTATGAACAATACTGCACATCCTTTCCATTACACACTAACATTGAGGACTTTTAGCCAACGAATTATTCATCTAAAATGTGTCTAGAAATGGTATGGGCAGTGCTTCTTTATACCATCAGCAATACATCTGCATAATGCCTCACTGACAAGTCAAAAGTTTTCTCTCTTTTTAGTCAGTCCGGTGTATTCCCAGATAATGTATCTATATATATTTATTTATTCATTTATGTATTTATTTGTTGAAAAAGCTTCTGTAAAAAGCTATATCCACCCCTGGGCACAAATAAAGTTCTCTTTAATATAATCTAATTATGAAACTGCAGTCAGAGACAATCGCACCCATCTCACAACTTGCCAGATACACGGATGTGGGACGTAAATGCAGAAATGTGGTGCAGTTCAGTTCTAAACGAAAACAATCTGAAAAGGTGTTTGACTTTCATGAGCTACTGTATATGCATTTTGTGAAAACAAATGATGTGTTTGGCGTGTCCCTATAGAGGGGGTCGGTATTTTTTCTCTCTATTCAACCTCCGGTCAAAACGAGGCAGTGTCCTGATCATAAATCGATTGTTTGTAATCCTGGTTGTTCCTGCCTTGCGCAATATGCTGGCTGGGATCGGCTCCCCCATACCCCTGCGACTGGACTAAACGGGTTAAAACGATTATAATCCTGTAAATAATGCAGTTACGGCAAATGTAAATTATTACCGTTCAGACTAGTTAAAAATGTACAATTAATGCATTCTGATACAAAAACTAATGACCATAACACCTATATATATCTGCAGCCTTGCTTACAGTCATTCGGAGTTAAATTATTTTAGTTTGCTTCGTGTGCATGTATAAGCCCGTCGTGTGTTTGCGTGTCCGCTAAAATAAGTTATATCAACTTCCATATCTTATGTTTTATAACTAAAGCACTGTATCTGACACCTTTTTACACCTGCTGTCGATTTTGGCAACAGCATTCAAGACAGTTAACAGGAGCGACTTCTTTTTAAAGACATGCATTGCGTATTTTTAAACTCATTGCGGTTTTATTGTCTGGCTTGTACCGCAGTTCGTCGACTTATTAAAAACGAAAAGTTTAATGCGCGCTATTGATCTACTGTTTCATTGAGGTATTCCCAGTAAATCTGTGAACGAGCTCAACAAGTTCTTCTGTGCGTATTTTGCTGTGGCATTACATCCATCCATCCATCCATTTTCCAACCCGCTGAATCCGAACACAGGGTCACGGGGGTCTGCTGGAGCCAATCCCAGCCAACACAGGGCACAAGGCAGGAAACAATCCTGGGCAGGGTGCAAACCCACCACAGGGCATTACATTCACACTAAAACATATGTGCCTATTATGCGCTGCCCATGCATTTTAACAGGCGCGACTGAGTGGTCGGTCCAACAAGCAGTGATTTTCAGACACAGAGTCGTCCGCTTTAAGTTGAGCGGTCATTTAGAGTTGCGACAGAGATAAGCCGGCATGAGTCACGACACGTACATCTCGACTTAAGTAGATCACAAATATACCGATGCCCTTATTTGGACAACTCACAGTGGGTAAAAAAAGTCTACATACACCTGCCAAAAAATTGCAGATTTTGTGCAATAAAAAATGAAATCAAGATAAATCCTGTCAGAAATGACTGCAGTCTATGCAAAGAAGGCGACAGTACATCAGACACTGATTAGTGAAAAAGCACAAAAAAAAAAAACATTCAATAACCTGGTTGCATTAGTGTCCACACCCCATAAACTAATACTTAGTTGAAGCCCCTTTTGATTTTATTACAACACTCAGTCTTTTTAGGCGAGAGTTCATCAGTTTGGCACATCTGGACTTGACAATTTTTGCCCACTCTTCCTTCCAAAACATTTTCAGTTCTGTCAAATGACCAGGGTATCTCCTGGGCACAGCTCTCTTCAGGTCACCTCACAGATTTTCAATTGTATTAAGGTCTGGGCTCTGGCTGGGCCATTCCAGAACATTGATCCTCCTTTGATGAAGCCATTGCTTTGTTAATTTTGATGTATGCTTTGGGTATTTGTAATGCTGAAAGGTGAAGTTCCTGTTCATCTTCAGCTTTCTAGCAGATCTTGAAAGTTTTGTGCCAAAAACACACCTGATACTAGGAGCTATTCATGATTCCACCTTGACTAAAGCCTCAGTTCCAGCTGCCTCCATCATGCTTCACTGTGGTTCTCATGGTGTTCTTTTGATGATGTACTGTGTTAATTTTGTGTCAAAGAAGTTTTGGAATTATAATAATTAATCATTTTAATAATAATTTTTTTCATTTATATAGCGCTTTTCTCACTACTCAAAGTGCTTAGCAATTGCAGGTTAAGGGCCTTGCTTAAGGGCCCAACAGAGCAGAGTCCCTTTTGGCATTTACGGGATTCGAACCGGCAACCTTCCGATTGCCAGTGCAGATCCCTAGCCTCAGAGCCACCACTCCGCCTATTATGGCCAAATAGTTCAAACTTGCTGTCACCAGACCATAATACATTTTTCCACATGGTTGTGGGAGACTGAGTATGACTTTTTACAAAGTTTAGCTGGGCTTGGATGTTTTTCTTTATGAGAAAAGACTTTCGTCTTGCCTACCCTACCCCACAACCCAGACATATGAAGAATACAACTGATTGTTGTGACATGTAGGGAGCAACCAGTACTTGCCAGGACATCCTGCAGCTCCTTTAATGTTGCTATAGGTCTCTTGGTGGCCTCTTTGACCAGTTTTCTTTGTGTCTTCTCATCAGTCTTGGAGGGACATCTTGATCTTGGTAGAGGCACTGTTGAGCATATTTTTTCCACTTGTTGATGATTGTCTTCACTGTTCTCCATGGAATGTTTAATACTTTGGATACTTTTTGTACCCCTGTCCTGATTGATACCTTTCAATTATGAGATCCTGTTCATGTTTGAAAAACTCTTCGTGGGCCATGGCTTTTGGAGTGTGTTGCAACCAAGAGGATATCAGAATAGTCCTACAGGAACAGCCAAACTCTATCTGAGCTCAATCTGAGTCACTTTAATTGATATCAGGTGTGTACTAACTACTATCTGAGATAAGACTTATTGTGTTTGGCTGATTCTGAATGAAGCCACATCCTTGATTATTAAAGGATGTACTCACTAATGTAACCAGATTTTTGTAGGATTTTTTTTCCTTTTTTCCCAAAAGTTTCTGATTTGTTTTCATCTTCTTTGTATAGACTGAAATTTTGCAATGAAGGTGGAATACATTCTGACAGGATTTATCTTGGTTTCATTTTTTCATTACACATCAATATCTGAGATTTTGGCAGGGGTGTGTAAAGTTTTTATTATCCACTGTAGGCTGGAAGCATACACTGATACAGCACGTTGCCACACCCACCTCAAGATCACAAATTAGGACCAGAGTGCAGCCATGCAATGGGCAACACCTCAGCACTACACTAGTTCAAATGGAGTGGAACAGAGTGAGGTTTAATTTTTTTTTACAATGGCTGCAGCCCCCGAGTTCTCCCTGCAGTTTGGAGGACCTGGCTGGGTGCAGTTTAACATCATACCCAGAACGGTGTAATTGCAGGTTAAGGGCCTTGCTCAAGGACCCAATGGAGTGGAATCACTTCTGGCATTTTAAGGGACTCGAACAGGCAATCTTCCACTGTAACAACAACAACAATAATAATAATAATAATAACAGGATGATGTTGTAATATAAATATGAAGACAGGGCTTGAGTTGCATCAAAAGCTTGCATATTGTAATCTTTTTAGTTAGCCAATAAAAGGTGCCATTTTGCTTGACTTCCCACTACACCCATAATGGCTAATGCAGTATAACACACTAAAATTATGTTTAGAAAAGGGATGAATGGATAAGGTATAAGCTATTATTGCAAAAGGAGTCCTTTGTAGCTTTAACACCCATAGACAATTTGAGTGTATAATAAGGTAACCAGTCAAACTCGCTGTGTAATAAGTCACATTCTTTAAAGTTGGAAGGGGAATAGCTCCTTAATACCAGCTACGACAATCGTGTCTGTCCAGAGAAGTGTGTAACTCAACCAGAGAGGCCATTTGAGACTGCATCATCCAAGAAGCGAAGTCACAGGTCTAAATGCTTGTTCATAGGAGTACAAGGACCCTTTTGGACCATTTCAGTAATCGACAACTAATACAGAAACACAGCCTGCTCAAGGGTGAAATAATAACCTTCCCTGGTGTGGTACCAGACGAACTAGAAAGAGGAACCCCAGAATTTTGCTCTCAGTTCCACTGAGTAGCTTCTGCCATCATCATTTTTATGTTGCAGGTTATGCACATGGCTTCACTAGGGCTGCTGTGTCAAAATTTTTGTTTTAGAGTTTTGTTTTAAAAATTTTTGTTTTAGTGGTTACAGTTATTGTACTAAAAATAAGCAACTAAGTATGGATCACTGTACATACCTTTGACCCAGATGTTCTGTTTGAGAACTCACGATATTTGCTCTTAACACGCGTTTGTTGCGGAATGTGACTGTTACTGTTTGTAGCCTTTTGGTGTCAAGAGTTGGTGAGTCTAACTTTTCCGTTTACTCCGAAGCCTGACTACGCACAGTAAAGTGTTCCGCTAAAAGTAACAGTAATCGAATGATCGAATCTCAAAGCAAAAAAGAGGAATGTCTGAAAAGAACAGTATATTTCTCCCCCCTGAGGGAATGAAGATGAATGGAAACCTAAGTGCAAACGGACAGATATTTAGACAAGATTTTGAAAAGTATGCTTGTGGTAGACTTGGCAGAAAAGGCTCCTAAGATCCACGCGTACAGTGCTGCGAATTCTGACATAGTTATAAACATAACCTAACGCTGTCCTCAGAGCAGTAAGAAGACGGGTCTGTTACACTGGCATCGATGGAAGCTTACTTTAAGCCTGCAAAAGAACGTTACATAAGGTTTGTTTTCTTCACAGCATCGTTACTTGCCTTCGGTAAAAAGCAGGAAGTTGTGAATATGGAGCATTAAAGTTTCCGAACCTTGCCTTGAGAAGATCACATTACATCATGCCTACGCACAAAGATGTACAACATATGCTGCCACAGGCACAGATGGCTCTTCACTCTTGTGGATGCCCAGGATACATTCCTGCAGTGTAAGCACAATAATGAAAACATCCATCCATCCATTTTCTAACCCGCTGAATCCGAACACAGGGTCATGGGGGTCTGCTGGAGCCAATCCCAGCCAACACAGGGCACAAGGCAGGAAACAAACCTGGGCAGGGTGCCAACCCACCGCAGGACACACACAAACACACCTACACACCAAGCACACACTAGGGCCAATTTAGAATCGCCAATCCACCTAACCTGCATATCTTTGGACTGTGGTAGGAAACCGGAGCGCCCGGAGGAAACCCACGCAGACACGGGGAGAACATGTAAACTCCACGCAGGGAGGAACCGGGAAGCGAACCCAGGTCCCCAGATCACCCAACTGCAAGGCAGCAGCGCTACCCACTGTGCCAGTTATTTAATAACCTTATGGACCCCATGGGGAAGAAAGAGGTGGCTCAAACTACCATTTAGAGTGTCAATAACTCCGGAAGTATACCAGCGTATGCAGCACCAGTTCCTAATACGGGACAGGTTAGAGTTTGGCATCCCCGATAAAACTGTACGCCACCGTTTATTGAGAGACCTGACGCTGACCAATGCATTTGAAATCTGCCGTACAGCAGAGCTTACGGAGTTGCGTATACGAGCGATGGGTCAGGATGGACAGCTGGCATATTGCATGAACTCTACTGTGAAAGAGTGAGAGGATCTGCGAGCAACACATCCAAGAACAACGCCGCCAAATGTGCAATGTGGAAATACTGTGGTTCGGGACAAAAGCGATACAAGGAGCAGTGCCCTGTGTATGGAAAGTCCAGCGGTTTAAGCAATCGTTCTGCAAGGGTCTTCTTGTCAAGTGGCAGAAGTTTAGCTACGAAAGTGCATATGATTGAAAATGATTTATCTGAAAGTGATGATCACACAATGCAAGATGTATTGTTTCTAGCAAGACGATTGGCAGCCTTAATGCCACAATGGAAAGATGGAATGCCACACTTAAAATGAACAGGAAACCCTTGCCATGGAAGGGTGCAACATGCAATAATATAATGAGTCTGAGAGACAAGTCTGTGGCTCATACCATAAGGTAAACTGCTGCCAGGTTTTGCCAGGATGGAGCTATATACTCAGGAGAGATTCTGCAGTCAATGGGAGTTTTCCAATCTGCATGTACAATCAGAGGACACACACATCCAGTTGAATTTTTGAATTAGAAGGGTCCTTTCATTAGATTGGCCAGCCCAGCATTGACTCTGCTGCGGAATGGCCAGTAGTGGGAAGGCAGCCTCCTGGCCAAGATCTCCAGGACTCTCAACAAATTGGAATCCAGTTATGTGATATAATCTAGTCTTGCATGTTGCTCTGTATTTGTACTATCGTATTGTATTGAAAATTACTTGTGTTCTGTGTATTGTATTGTATTTACCCCATTTTTTGACACTCATTGCACACCCATCCTACTTGGAAAGAGGCCTCTCTCTCTGAATTGCCTTTCCCAAAATTTCTTCCATTTTTTCCCCTCCAAGGGTTTTTTTGGGGATTTTTTTTCTTGTCTTCTTAGTGAGTTAAGGCTGGGGGGGTTGTGGTCTGTTAAAGCCCATTACTGCACTCCTTGTGTGATTTTGTGCAATACAAAAATATGTTGCATTGTATGGTAATTTTAAATTGTCAAAACCAAACAACGACCACTTCTATCTGGCTCAAATTGTAAACAACTAGGATTAATGAAATTCACTATTCCTATGGAGCTGCACAAAGTAGAGCATATCACCAACAGACCACTCTTAAAACAGTTCCTTATTAGGAAGTCCATTTTGAACTGGACCCTTCTATCCCCCCTGGGAAATGTGCTCCACATAATGTTCCAGTTGCTATACAGCAGGCAGTGAAAGCACAAATCGATCAATATTAAGCTGCAGGTCACATTACATGAGTACCAGAACCAACCTGTTGGATAAGCAATTTAATAATTTAGTAATTGTAAAAAACAGAGAATTTGAAGATTTGCATTGACCCAAAGTTTCTGAACCTCGCCTTGAGAAGGTCACATGACATCATGCCTATGCACAAAGATGTACAACATAAGCTGCCACAGGCACAGATGGCTCTTCACTCTTGTGGATGCCCAGGATACATTCCTACAGTGTAAGCACAATGATGAAAACAATTATTTAATAACCTTATGGACCCCATGGGGAAGAAAGAGGTGGCTCAAACTACCATTTGGAGTGTCAATAACTTCTGAAGTATACCGGCGTAAGCAGTACCAGCTCCTGTCGGGCCTGACAGGTTCAGAGCCAATTGTAGAAGACAATTGTGGGCTGTGGCAGCACAAATGCTGATGACAAGCTCCAGGCATTGTTGGATCCCTGCAGGCAGGTTAAGCTAAGGTTGGGGCTGAAGAAGATGCAGCTCCAAACAAAACAAGTGCACTTCCATGGGCTTGTTCTGTCTGCTGATGGCCTGAAGGCTGATCCTGGTAAGGTAAAGGCTATACAGAAATGCCAAATCCTACAGATGTGAAATATTTGCAGTGCTTCATTGGGATTGTCACTTAACTGGCAAAGTTTCTGCCTCACCTGTCAGAAGTTTGTGAGCCCCTGAGGTGACATCTGGATAAAGAAGCAGTTTGGCATTGGCTTCCTAAGCAAGAACCTGCAGACCTAGAAATAAAATGCCTTGTTGATACCCATACCAGTGCTAAAATACTACGATGTTTGGTGTGGCGGACGGCTGGGGATTCAGCCCAGCCAAGACGCCTCGAAGGACCAGGAGAGGGACAATACCTCTCCTGGACCATGCAAGGGCAGCTGCCCTGGTCTGTATGGGGGCCACGGGAACAGAGTTTGGAAGCTCATCCCTGTTGGGGCCCGTGGTCACCGCCAGTGGGCGCCCAGATAATTATGGAGCCCTAGTGTGGCAGAAGTGCTGCCACAAGAGAGTCCAGGTACGCCCGGACTGCTTCTGGGTGCAAGGGCAGCACTTCCACCACACCAGGAAGTGCTGCCAGAAGATCATCAGGAAGCACCTGGGGCACATCCGGGTGAACTATAAAAGAGGCCGCCTCACTCCATTCAGGGAGCCGGAGTCGGGTGGAAGAGGACGGAGCTTGCGAGGAGTGGAGTAGAGGCGACAATAGAGAGAAGAAAGTAAAAGACTGAGTTATTGTGAGTCTTTGGGCACTGTAGTTGTACTGTGTGAGCAGAGGAAAATAAAGTGTGTGTTTTGGACATCTGGATGCCTCTGTGTCTGTCTGTGTCTGGGGTTATCTTTCACACAGGAAACATCATTCTAGTAAAACAGGATGGGGTTGTCATCTTATGCAGGAGGTCAGCCAGTTGCCTTTGCCTCCAGGGTATTGACACCTACAGAACAAAACTGTACCCAAATTGAAAAAGAATGCTTGAGACTGAACATAAGTCATTTCTGTCTTCAAAATGTCCTTTCTCTGTGCATCCAAAAGTCTACAAAGCATGCTGCTTTCAATTTAGAGCTATAACTTAAATGTTACATACAAACCTGGCAAAGAAATGTACATAAATGATTCACCGAGTAAAGAGTGACAATAGGAGAGATACAGCACAATGACAGAGTCACACACACAATTTGCAGCTTTAAACAGGATAAGCAGGAAGCAGAAGACATCAACCAGGTGGATTAGCTGAACATCATCACTCAACACCTTCTTCAAATCAAGCATCACACACAGAAAGATGACATCCTTCAGATCCTCAAGGATGTTGTGCTTTCAGGATGGACTGGTTCTAAGGAGAAGACACCATTGTCCATGAGAATTGGAGCTACAGGGATGAAATCAGTGTGCAGGATGGGATACTATATAAAGGCCCTAGAGCTAATTCCCCAAGTTACTACAGCCTATGATGCTTGAATGCATGCACTCTAGCCATATAGCGGGTGATGCATGCTACCGACAAGCACAATATTCTTTATATTGGGCTAATATGCAGACTGAAATCAAGGACTTTGTAAGTACTGTAGCTGTTAAACCTCTAATGAATACGTACAACTCCAAGTCAAAAAGACATTGATGTCCCACAAACTGCAGACACAACCCTGGCAAACAGTAAGCATAGGTTTTGTTTTCCTTTGCAGGACAAGATTTTCTACTTATTGCTGGCCACTTTTCAGATTTCTGGCAAGTTGAGTTGTTGTCAGATAAGTCAACTGAAGTCACTGTTATTTTGTGAGGCCCACTTTGCTCATTATGGGCAGCCAGAGTCATTTCAAACATTGGGGCCCAGTTTGTAAGTGAACCGTTCAGAAGGTTTGCTATAGAATAGGAGCTCCAGCATGTTACACCATCTCCATGCCACCCTTAAGCAAATAGCAAGGCAGAATCTGCATTTAAAACTGTAAAGCAGCTGTGGAGAAAAGCAAAGCATCACAATGATGATTTATGGAAAGCTGCTCTTCCCTGGCAAAATACTTTCACAGAAGGCATGGAAAGCAGCCCAGCATGTAAGTTTATATGCCTTATTATTGCTTTTAGAATTATTGATTATTAAAAGGCTGCGGTGGGCAGGTGCCCTGCCCGGGGTTTGTTCCTGCCTTGCGCCCTGTGTTGGCAGGGATTGGCTCCAGCAGACCCCCGTGACCCTCTGTTAGGATTCAGCGGGTTGGATAATGGATGGATGGATGGATGGATGGATGATTATTAAAATGAGTTGCTTGACATCTTTTTAAGTGGCTTAGTGAGGCACCCTTAATTACAGGATGTTGCTTTTGTTTTTAATATGGCTTGTTTCCTTGCTTTTCACTTGCCTTGTTTTTTAAGAACCAAGGATGCTGTGCTTTTGAGGGAACTGAAGAAACAAGTTTTTGTTTTGGGACATGGCGACTCTGCTGGGCCTTTTGACCCACCAGAGTTTAAACAAGAATTTTGGAAAAACCTTCAACGCCTCAGACTTAAAGGAATCTAAGTAAACTCGCACACTAGTGTGTAAGCACTTTAAACATATAAACATTTTAGCTTTTAAATTCATATATTAAGGCTTATGAACATTTCAGATGATTAGATTAAAAGCAAGTTGTATTGTGTTAGTTAGGTTGAATTATACAGAAGCTTTAAAAATTGATTATCAGGTTTGCCTCTGTATTGTTAAGTCAGACCGTATGTGGCTACATGTCACTGGCTGATGACGCAGCTGCCTTTGCTCTTTATGTACCTACTGTATGTTAATGCTTCCTCATGAATCAATATCTTAATTAATCAAGGGAAAACAACACATATTATATCAGCTGGCTTTGAGCAATAAAAAAAATTAAGTGCTCGTTAATAATGTGAATTTCCCATTGGGATTAATAAAGTATCTATCTATCTATCTATCTATCTATCTATCTATCTATCTATCTATCTATCTATCTATCTATCTATCTATCTATCTATCTAAAGACTTTAACACTGTGCTTGCTAACTGAAGGCCTCTTGTTTGCTTCTAACTGCAGCAGCTTAACTCTTATCAGTAAAGCTGCATGCTGCGCTTACCAGCACAGCTGCCTATGATTTTACTCTTACTGGATGCTGGTGCGACAAGCAAGTATTAATTGAACAGTTCAGTTTTTTATATGTGGGTCATCCTGCTTCCAACTTAATGGTGATCGATTATTATTAGGAGAAAAAAGTTTACAAGGCAAGGTAATTGATATAAAAACAGGTATAGCATGAGGTCATTATTATAAAAGATAACATGTAAAATGAATGACAAGAATTACAGTATGTATGAAATGGGGATGTTTTTGTGATTACAACTGACATCAAAATTAACCAAACGTGAACCACTGGGCTCATTTCAAGAACTGAGACAGGCTTTCTGAAGACTCTGCTCATTTTTTCGGAAGATATCTCTACAATAAAAGGTTGCCCCACATTTATTTCTGATAAACATGGAGCCCTGTACCGACACATCTGTGTAGCTCTGCGTACAGCTGAGCAGTCAACACGGGTGAATAGGAAGTCGTTATCTAACTTGTCTAAGAGCCCTGCAGAGTCGGTAGATAATCCTGAACTAGTCTTCAAGACCAGAACATGGAACTAAAGGAGCTGAACAATACTCCAGTAAAGAAGGGTTCATGAAGAAATCCCCTTGGTTTTACATCCTCTCCTATCAGCACGCAGAATACGATTCCAGAACAAAGTTTTTCTATCTCTGGGAGGCTTGTACAAACCCCTGCACAGTGGAACTTATAGGGATCCTGAGAAGAGTCTATAAAGCCAAAATCAGGATATTAAATTGTACGAGAGGGGTTGCAGGGATATTTATTATACAGTACATAGATTACATTAAAGGTAATTCACCATAAGTAAATAGGTTTTAAGAATTTAAAGTTGATGTGACTGTAACAAC
This sequence comes from Erpetoichthys calabaricus, assembly GCF_900747795.2. Lineage (NCBI taxonomy): Eukaryota > Metazoa > Chordata > Cladistia > Polypteriformes > Polypteridae > Erpetoichthys > Erpetoichthys calabaricus. The sequence continues at coordinate 174,567,945 of NC_041400.2, read as the reverse complement.
CTGTTCAAATGTATGTTTGTTGGTCTTTTGCGCTATTCAAAAAAAAAAGGTTGAGGGGGATGTTTCAGAGGTTACACTTACAGTAATAAAATTAAATATGCAACACTGTGCTTACCTTTGACCCGGAGGTTCTGTTTGAGGACTCCCAATATTTGCTGTTAACACAAGTTTATTGAGGAACATGACTGTTACTGCTTGAAGCCTTGTGTTTGTGTCTTTTCTATAATCCTACAGAAAAAAATGTGCATGTAGGGACCTGGGACCTCATCTCTAAAGCTTGTGTATGCACATAATGTGTATGCACAAAATTTGCATTCGCAACTTCCTACACAAACATTAGGATTAAAAAAAAAAAAACTTGATGGGGATCCTGGGTATATTTACACCAACTCTGACCCATGCATATGAAACATTTCAGAGAAACTAGGAAATGACAACACCCTTGATCAAGTAGGGAAATGCAGCTGAACTAGCTAAATAAACACTCGCACGCATAATAATTCATATCATCCATCCATCCATTTTCCAACCCGCCGAATCCGAACACAGGGTCACGGGGGTCTGCTGGAGCCAATCCCAGCCAACACAGGGCACAAGGCAGGAACCAATCCCGGGCAGGGTGCCAACCCACCGCAGGACACACACAAACACACCCACACACCAAGCACACATTAGGGCCAATTTAGAATCGCCAATCCACCTAACCTGCATGTCTTTGGACTCTGGGAGGAAACCGGAGCGCCCGGAGGAAACCCACGCAGACATGGGGAGAACATGCAAACTCCACACAGGGAGGACCCGGGAAGTGAACCCGGGTCCCCAGGTCTCCCAACTGCGAGGCAGCAGCGCTACCTACTGTGCCACCGTGCCGCCTAATTCATATCACCGAGCGATTATTTTAATACGCATTGACATGTCAAAAATATTACACCTCAAAAGTGATGACTATTATGCACATACTGTATTTTAGTTCCCTTTAAGAGAACCAATGCTGCATATTTGCACTGAGAAAAATTTAAATCATCAGTTTAGACTACCTATTGTCACTTCAGAACTGGCCAACAGGTCAGGAATATCTCAGCCAAGCTTCATTCCGTCATGTCCGCTTGTGCTGGAAGCCTTTAACTGACCGACCAAGTGCTACATCCAGTTTTCATATGACATTGGTGCATAAACATAACATAACATGTTGTTACCAACACAAAAAGGGGATTTGCACCAGTTTCTGTTTTTCCAAACGGGGTACTTTAATGAAGCTGTATTGCAGTAAGGAAACCTAGCGAGAATGAAGCTGCCTTTGTTAATCGTAAGCGGTTACATTCTATTAACATACAAGTCATCTGTGATGCCAGGATTAGACTGACAACCATCAGGACTGCTCTGGCATAATGCTGCATAAAAAGGAATGTCCAGTTACAAATGCCATTTTCAGATCAAAATCAGAGAGCGTAGATGTGTTTCTTCTTCCTTGTGTTACACGCCCACACTGCCTGTGAGGAATGATTCACTTTGTCACCAAAGATTGGACCTTTTTTTAATTTAATTTCAGACAGAAGCCTGAGCAGTAGCATGTTGCAATTCTAAATATTTGCATTTGTTGTTGGCACTCGCTCTTAGGCCACAAAATGAAGGTTCTTTGTGTGCCTCTAATTTAGAGACAAGAACTTCTGTCTCACACTACTGGAATGCGTCATGTGGCTGCACTTCCAGCCAATGAAAGTCTCCAGCATTGTATATGTATTTGTTTTAATAGCATAGTCCACATATGGTTAGTTGTTACAGGGTGGGACCGGGCGTACATTGAGGAGCACTCACAAATGCACATTTACAAGGTGATTGTAATTTATAAAGGTTAAGTTGCATACACATGTGCTTAGACTAGGTTTTATAAATAATTAGTAACAGCACACTGAATACACTTGACTTGAGCATTCATAGTTTTCATCCTCTTTCTCTGTACGTTTAGCATTCGTTTGCTCAGAGGTTGATGCACTTGCTGCTTCCTGAGCAGCTCTTCTTTTCTCCACACTAGCGGCCCGCTTCTTCTCTTCTTTCGTCGGCATCTTTTCACATTAAAACTGATCAAGTCAGTGTTTGTGTTGCAATTACTTAGTATGTTTTCCTTAATTTTTCACTTAAGCTGGCACTTGAGTATTCAATCTGCCTCAAGAATGATTTTGGATATGAAGAGGTAAAGGAAGTGATGGCGAAGGTGGTAGGGATGAGAACGGCGCCCGTACGCATGCGCTGCACAGCCACCCTGCTGGCTGCTGCTGAGAGTTGATTCTACAATAAAATAAAATAAAAATAAAAAGAGGAATAACCTTGGAGGTCAATCATCACCCCAAAAGTGGATAGTAGACGTCACGTGGTATACTGTATGTGTACCAAATTTCAGGTCAATAGTTCAAATGGTTTGCAAGCTACAGGTAATTTAAAATCCTGGACAGACAAACGGACAGCCACTGTAGCATATTATATAAGAAGATCTGATTATTTATTTTTTGGAATACACATTTTTCATTTTTTTTTGGCATGCGCATATTTTCCCGCTTGAATCAATGCAAGGTTTTACAAATGAAGCCCCAAATTGCCATTGTGCTATGCATGCTACAAATCTGATGCTGTAATGGTTTTAATGACTCTGTGTGACCATGAGCAAGTCCATAAGAAATGTAACCAATCGTGTGTCAAATGTTGTAGGTTGCCTTGGATAAAGGCATCAGTCAAATAAGTACATAATAATAATACAATGCTTTGCATTACAGTAAAATTGGTTTTCACACCATTGCAGAAATACTTGGCAGTGTAAGTGCAGTGGACAGAATGCTCATCCCTATTCCCACTGGCATCCTCTTGAATCCCAACCGGGACTGTCGAAAATGGTTCTCAGAGTTAAATGTCCAGGTGATGTGCAACCAACCATCAGGGATTTTTTACAGACCTTATGGCCAAGCAGTCTTGGAGTACTCATGTTGATTATATGTGTTCCAATTCTGAAGTGTGTTAGACAGCAAAGGATTGGTGTGTTTGCTGTTGGCTGGTTACTGGGAGACGGCAAAGGGGTGTAGCCACACCTTAAAAATAAAGGAGTGGCAAGAATGGCTCTTCACAGCGATGCCATAGGGGAACCATTTTTGGTTCCAGAAAAGACCCATTCACCTGAAGGTTCCAGAAAGAACCTTTATTTATTTATATCTGTAACAGGCTCCTTACAGCAAATAAACATGAATAGATGGTAACAGATTTGTGAAATACTAATTGGTCATGATTTTAAAAAGGCTCTTGCTGCAAATCTATGTAATCCATGCAGGCTAATTCCAGGTTTTCTAATTCTGATAGTGTCCTCTAGTCTACCAAACATTAAAGATTTCAGGTTTTTTTCTACTTATAAAGTTTCTCAAAGCACAAATTACCAACTTCATATGCAAAGTACCCTTCCCAGAAGGAAACGGTGCTTTGTCAAACAATAGTTCTACAAGCAACCCCGCAACCTAATAAAGAACTACAAAATGTTATTAGAGAACCAGTGTTTTTATTGTGCAGGTGTGGCTTAAAGTGATAGCGGTCCAAAAAAATTGAACATAATAAGCACACAGTGTTCATAAAATACCCTTTGCTTTTTATGGCGGCTCCCGTTAGGAGTTGCCACAGTGGATCATCTTTTTCCATATCTTCCTGTTCTCTGCATCTTACTCTGTTACACCCATCACCTGCATGTCCTCTCCCAACACATCCATAAACCTTCTCTTAGGCCTTCTTCTATTCTTCTTCCCTGGCAGCTCTATCCTTAGCATTCTTCTCCAAATATACCCATCATCTCTCTTCTGCACATGTCCAAACCAATGCAATCTCGCCTCTCTGATTTTGTCTCTCAACCGCCCAACCTGAGCTGACTCTGTAATGTACTAATTTCTAATCCTGTCTATCCTCGTCATACCCAATGCAAATCTTAACATCTTTAACTCTGCCACCTGTCTTTTCGTTAGGACCACCATCTCCAACCCATATAACATAGCTGGAATCATTTGTGTCTTGTAGACTTTCCCTTTCACTCTTGTTGGTATCTGTCTGTCACAAATCACTCCTGACACATACATGATAAAAATACATAGCCGTTGTGAATCAGCATTTTTATTCATGATATAATTTGCAGCAACCAGTAGATTTTCAAAAATGAATGAAAGAAGACAGAAAAAAATGAAAGTATTTTCCAGAAAATAGAACAGCTATTCTGAAAATCAAGAACACAAGGTTCGTGTTTCATCTCGATGTTCTGTGTCCTGCCATACATTATTGCTGTAAGTAAATTGTCTTCTACTTAGCCAGCTTCATTGGGTTGCAAAGTGTCAAGGAATCCATTAGGTAACATCTGATAATATTTTACTAGTTAACATTAGCACACCACTGTTTTAACTTTGTCAGCTTATAAGCTTTGGTTGCGTGACCCAGAAAGAACATTGAAATATTAGAGTCGAGTGTATATATTGAACATGAACAAAATGGTAAGACAATTTGACAATTTGAGTTGATTTTGCTTTGGTGATGTGGCTACCAATGTTATCTATTCCTATGTGCAAAATCTGCTCAGTCTTGACTACTCATCTTCTAAGCCCTCATTAACCAGCTGCCTCACTCAAATATAACATAAAATAATCTTTTGTTCTTTTATAAATGGCAAATTCACTTAAAACAGTATTGTGCCACTAACAATTACATTCTCAAGAATCCAAATCACTCTGTGCTCTCTGATGAACAGAAGAAGCAGCCTGGCAAAACAGCATATTCTTTGGATGTCTGGAATGAACAGCACTCTTGAGGTCATTTCAAAACATCTCCATTGGGTTAAGGTCTAGACTCTTACTGGGTGGATTTTCTTTTTATGAAGCCATTCTGTATTAGATTTACTTTGACGTTTAGGGTTATTTTCCGGCTACATCAACCACCTTTTACTGCGCTTCTGCTGATGGACAGCCATTTTGACATCATCCTGTAGAATATCTTGATAAACTCGGGAATTCATTGTCCCCTCCGATAATGGCAAGCTGTTCTAGCCCTGAGTCAGCAGAGCAGCACTAAATCCCGATTCTTCATTATCCAGGACATGGGGGTAGCATCAACCCACATAGAGTGGAGCTTCTCGTCCAGCAGTTTGGGCTTTATGTTATTAAATCTACTAGATAAGTTAAAAAACAATATCCTTACCCTGGTGACCGTTTCTCCAGATGGGAGTAAACTCTATTCTGCAGAAAAAAGGCAGCATTATCTACCCTTATGATGTCCCTATAGGTCATTTAAGATGGGACCACACAAATTTTTTTCTATACTGCTGGAACCCCTTGTAGTATCAGACTCAGACTGAGGATATGCTGAATATCTAAACACAATTGCCTTAGGGTTAACTCCATCAGGTTCACCAGCTTTGCCTTACTGCAGTTTTCTTGGTTATTTCTTTACCTGGTCCGTTGTGAAGGTCATTCCTGGGTGGCTTGGAGGTTGATGGAATGGTGGATGTAAGTCGTTGTATCAGGTGCATGAGGACAGGGACACTGGAAGATGGTATGTGGAAGTTTGAAGAGAAAGTGAGAGAGAAATGAAGGGTGTGTGGAAAGTGTTATGTGGTTTTGCAGAGTAATGTGGACTGGAGAGAGAGGAACAAGGGGAGATGAGCTCCAAAGAAGGCCAAAGAAAAACTGTTTTAGATCGGTAAGCTTTTATGTGGTATCAAAAGCCTTCTGAAAATCAAGATATATAATATAAAATACTCCTCTCTTATTATGTGCTTTTGCTGCTTCCTCATAGATATTCCATCACATTAATAAAACACAACCTTCCTCACCTTACATTGTGATCTGTAGCGATAGTAGGGAGCAGGTCGAGGAGACCCTGGAGAGGTGGAGATATGCTCTAGAGAGGAGAGGAATGTCAGTAGGAACAAGACAGAATACATGTGTGTAAATGAGAGGGAGGTCAGTGGAATGGTGAGGATGCAGGGAGTAGAGTTGGTGAAGGTGGATGAGTTTAAATACTTGGGATCAACAATACAGAGTAATGGGGATTGTGGAAGAGAGGTGAAAAAGAGAGTGCGTTGGTTTGGACATGTGCAGAGGAGAGATGCTGGGTATATTGGGAGAAGGATGCTAAATAGAGCTGCCAGGGAAGAGGAAAAGAGGAAGGCCTAAGCAAAGGTTTATGGATGTAGTGATAGAGGACATGCAGGTGATGGGTGTAACAGAACAAGATGCAGAGTATTGAAGCTCATGGAAGAAGATGATCCGCTGTGGCAACCCCTAACGGGAGCAGTCGAAAGAAGAAGGTGAAGACTGAACCTGACTGACACTTCTGTTCTGCTTTAGCATGGCACGTGGGTCTGCACCTTCTTATGGCACAAAGTAATGAATTTCAACAGTGCAAAATACCAGTTTACACAGCCACTTTCAACCATACTCTGTATGAGTGATTGATTGATCACTGTACATTTATAAGTATCCTTTAGAGAAACATTAAGCTCTTTTACATAATTTCAGCCTACGTTCATTAATGGAGTTTTGCCAGTGTAACGTATCCAGTATTTAAAATTAGAATCCTGCATTTGGCTGGCCAAATCCTTTTCTCTGATGCTATTTAAATAGCATCTCTGAGAGTCACAAATAATGAAGCTTTCGTCATTTTTGTACTTTAGGGGCATGAAGTGCAGCCTGAGCTTTAAGTATCTTTTTCTCTCATTAAGAGACACAAAATCCCCTTTGCACATCACGGCTTAATGATGTTGTAAGATTTTTTTTAGCGGTGCCATCCTGTTTTTTATTTCTCACTTATCTTTCCGGTATAAAGTAGGTCATATTCCAATAAAACCCATTCTTTACTGCTTATGATTTGTGATTCCCAATACAGCACATTACATTTTGAATTAATTTCATCATCTCAATAAAACATTGGGGTGGTAATGGTATTATTACATGTGCTGTACTGGACCATCATGGTGAATTGCAGCTTATGCACTACATTTAATATGACACTTTCAGAATGCCGTCTACAGCGGCAAGTCTCAAGCTACCTAAGTAGTTAATTGTGGAGGATTATAAGAAAACTAGAAGATATTTAATTACAGAGCTGTAGAATTAATCAGCTACTTTAAACACTTCCTCTGGTAAATCTCAGCAATTCATATGTCACAACCAATTTAATGTTTTCGTACATGAAAGATCAAAAAGGTAGTGGATATTAGTGAGACAGAAAGATCTCTTTAAGTGCAAAGAGCAAAAAGCATTTTTTTTTACCAATTACTGCTGATTGAAAAGGGCAAAACAGGTTGAAAGTCATCAAAGGAATTACCAGAAAAATAAGCTTGCTCTTGCTAAGTAAACAAGTTAGAAAATGTATGCATGGTGTAGCATTCAGGAATGTACAACGACTATGCAGGCGCTGTAGCCT